>NC_056732.1:967717739-967789937 GCF_019279795.1 Protopterus annectens
TTATTATTTACTGTGTCTATATGATCAAAAGCATTTCTATATATTAATAAAGAAAAGAAAAAAGAGTAGAAAGTAAAAGGGTGTAAGGCAGAAATAAAAAAATGTAAGAGAAATCTATAAGAAGTATATACAATGGAATATTACTTACTGTTTATATTAATAGAGTTAAAAATAAAACATATTATTTACTATTATTTAGTTCTAATTATTATTAGTTAAAGCATGACAGATTATTTACAAACAAGCATAAGCAGTGTAATCAAGAAAGTATAATTAGGAATGGCATTTGAAGAACATATAAACCTTTTACAAGGAATAAATATGTTATTATTCTGTTAATCATATTTTCATTACTCTTCTCTCCCTGCCCTCCCTCACCCTTTACCCACTACATAATCTAAATAGAATGTCATTGTTTAAACAAAGAAAAGAAGAAAAGAAGAAGAAAAAAAAAGATAAAGAAAAAAATGTATCAAATTACTAACCTTACTTCTCCTTTTCAGAAAGAGAAACCAGTTGAATCACAACTTGCCATTAAATCTCCAGGTATTTTGACTAGTTATGAAACAAAACATTTCTTTGCACACAGAGAATAACTTTGAATAAATCTTTTTCAAAATATTTGTTGCTTCTTGGAAATGCAGGAACTATATTTAAAAAGATTAATAATGAAATAAAATGATGAGAGAAAAAAACATAGAACAAATCATTTGTTTTTTAGTCTCTTCTTCTTCTCTGAAGTCTTCCACGAAGTTTCAGTTGCCAGTCTCTTTAATGAAGGACTAGCCCATTCCATTTCTTCTATTTTATCCAAAATCTTATTTTTTTGATAAACAGTAAAGCAGAGTCTAAGTCATCGAAAATTTTAGGACCATCAGGAAGGAAGATTTTAAGCTTGGCAGAAAACAGAAGGTATGTTTTAAACTGTGCTTTTTTAAGCTCCCTTATTAGTGGCAGAAAAACTTTTCTTTTAGCTATTACCATGGAAGAATAGTCATTGTCAAAATGCACAGTTGTCTCATTAATCTTAACAGGAGCTTTAGCCCAAGCAGATTTAAGAACCATCTCTTTATCAAAAGATGATAGAAATCTAACTATAACTGATCTAGGATAGTTTTTGTTAGAGTTAGTATTAGCTATAGATCTATGTGCTCTTTCGATACCAAAAAAGAATGCTTCTGGTAAGTCTAAAGTTTTAGGGAGCCATGTTGTTAAAAAAGAAGTAATATTGTTACCTTCAATATTTTCTGGCAGTCCAAAAATCCTAATGTTATTGCGCCTAGATCTATTTTCCAGGTCATCCAGCTTTGTTTGTAAATGTGTATTTTGTTTCAGCAGAAACTCAGTGTTGATTTCCTCTTCTTGTATTCTATTTTCCATGTCATTCACAGCTTCTTCTATGCCTGTCATCTGGATCTTCTGTTGTTGCAGGTCTATATGTAACAAGTCTATTTGTTTTGTAGTTTTTTCTATGAAGGTGTCTATTTTAGTATCCATTTTATCCATCTTAGCAGTAAGTTGCTGGATTATAATTATCAGAGACTGAAGTTCTTTCTTGATGCTGGAGTCTTGAGAATTTGTCTTACTGGAACTCATTTCAGACTGATAAACTGACAGGAAAATTTCCAAAGTGATTTCTGACAGGAATATTGTTAAGATTTCCTTTCTTTTTTAGATATAGTTCAAGAACTATATAAAACAAACATATTTAGAAAGAAAATTACTTCAAAAATTAATTTTTTAAGTAATTAATTCCTGTCAGTGTAATGAAATTGGTGGAGCTGAAGAAATCTGCTGCTATCCTGTGTTCATCCTTGGCCACGCCCCCCAATTCTGAATTTTCTGAGTTATATCAAACTTAGATAACAGTTGATAAAAGACAAGCCAAATTCCTTAATTGCAGAAATATTGTTTTGTGTTTTAGTTTTACAGTTAGATCAGTCTGTTGAGTGACTGTAGCTGTGCAATGTCTGTTTATCAAAAAGACAGAATCTGGAAGTTGTTTATAAGGATGTTGATTTAAGGGAGATGGGTGTTAGTAACTGCAGGATGAGGTTTCAAGAAAGAAAAATATGTTTGTCCTAGTCATTTGGGAACAGCAGACTAGACTGCAGTGTGATCTGCAGAGAACAACTCATATACATTAAGTAAACAATATCTATAACTTTCCTATTGTCTTTTGAATCCCTTTCTCGACAACTCATTTAGTTAACATTTTCTCTTTGCAGCATGTTCCAGTCTCATTTAGGCACATTTTGAAATCTGTCTAAAGATCAAAGGCAGGCATCACTCACATTTCTGTACATTTATTTGCAGTTCAGATGGCAAGCTTTTCCTTCAATTGTGTAGGAAACAGAGCTGACAGATCTGCACTAGGACAGAAGTATAAAATGAAATGATCATTATATAAGCATTGAAACAGGAAAACTGGAAGGAATGGAAAAGAGAGACACGTGACAAAGGGAAAGCATGTCTGGCATATTTAACATGGAATATCGAAGAGGATGAAAGTTGGTGTTTGTAAATAAATACAGTTCCTTGAGGCTGAAGTCAGCTGGCTGTGGGAAATACTAGTTAAAAAGCAGTAGCAGAGGTAGGGTCAAGAAATCTGGATCAAGGCTACATGCTGGAAGGTGTATCCAAGGAGAATGGCACAGAACAGGAGGTAGAGGAGGACTTTGACATTAGAAGAAAGAAAGATGTGGTAGAAA
This sequence comes from Protopterus annectens, assembly GCF_019279795.1. NCBI lineage: Eukaryota > Metazoa > Chordata > Ceratodontiformes > Protopteridae > Protopterus > Protopterus annectens. The sequence continues at coordinate 967,720,451 of NC_056732.1, forward strand.
GCACAGGTATCAAAAGAAGCAGGGGGTGTAGAGTGTGAGTTAACAGCAGACTGCATAATGCACAGAGAACTGATATAAGCATAATGAATAAAGGGATGCAGAACGAGAAACATATAGGCTCAGTGTGAGATACACAAGCGGATGCCATGGCAGTCTAAAGCACACAAAACACCAATATATCACTGGAAATGGTCGGGGAGTGTACGGTCTCTTCCAATGTGTGTATAAGTATTTCAGTCCATACAATACACCACCAATGTGTAAATTCACTGAATTGCAGCAAACTGTGTGTGAACACAAAAGGAGTGTAGAAATTCTACTTCAAGCAGTACACCACCAAGACCTGGAAGCACAAAACTTTATTAAAACAATGTTTAATGCTTTTGGCCTGCTCTCATTCAGGACGTAATCAGAACTGCAGTATACCATAAAACTTCCATTTAAATACTCAACCAATCAATTAAATTAAACATTAAAATTACACATCAATTAACCTCTAAAAAGCACCAAATCTTAAATGCCAACATTTAAGAAAAAAACTCCCATCAAGAAAATGGTATTCTCCAAAAGTACAGGAAAAGTAAAGCAGGTGCATTATTGCAGGTACACATATTTATTCTAGCAAATACCTTTAATTATGCAACCCTTTTATATATTATGTTAAACTTATATTTAATATGACCCACAAAAAATACTTATTATAGAACTTTGGCCTTCTCGGCTATACCTGGTCAACCTGCTCAGCCATTTGGTCAGGTCTATGCTTCTGTAGGTCACCATATCTGTGATGTCATTGTTGGACAGAATGAGTGATCTCTGTCAGGAATGATAGGTGCTCATCCAAGCCCTGCCAGATGACTATTTTTTTTTTCATTTGGAAGTTCTTTTGCATGCTTTAGCATTTTCCAGATATAATTTTCTGAGAAGGTAGACCATATCTTTGGTTTCCTTATCTGACCAGCTTGGAACATAGTCTTGTGCCTTCATAGGTGCTGCCATCATTAGAAGTGCCAGAACTAGAATGAAGAAAGTATGAGCAGGGCTTTGGTTTTCAGGTTTAGAACCACTCCTTCTGGGGTGTGGCACCACATTAACCAAAACCAATTAACCAGCAAGGAAATTAGAGCAGGTACTGTTTTTTATTGACAAGTTTGATTTAACCAAAAATGCTTTGCCATATACATTTTTTAATGGAATGCATTCACATTTCATTTATATGTTACATAAAAAGCAGTATGCAATCATTATTTTTCTTTTGTAGTAGTTATGATTGCTACTGTGGCTGTATATTGTCTTAGCTATCTTTGTGAATTATACCCGAGTTTAATTTATTCATGCAGTAATATTTATTCTGTGGGGCTGCATAAAGACATTTCCTGTACATATGGCTACCAACTTGTACTAAGTATTGAGTGGTTTGAGACGAGCAGGTGTGAAAGATGATGTTAGATGGGCAGAGATTACACTTCAGTGCAAGCTGTAATACTTAAGACTCCATTTTTTTTCTAAACGTTCAGATTTGAGCATATCTGAGGCTGTCAGCATGTTCCCAAGCAAGGTGGAGACTGCTGACAAGTGCTGTGGATTCCATCACTGTCCACAGCATGTTCACTTGAACTTGAAGGCATGTTCATGAGCAGTAATGAGTTACTTCCAATCATAAGTGTATATAAACACTAACATATTATTGTGATTCATAGAGATAAACATAAAAGGGCCTGCTTTGCAAGAAAAACATGTAAATGGACATACATTTACATGAAACAGTCGAGTACCATATTAATTTTCAATTATTCAAGTTAGGTGACAAATGTACTAAGAAACTGTGGACTAATAGTTTCCTGTCTATGACCCAAGCTAACCATACCACATACTTGAATGTACTGGAGTCACTCACAGTTCAAGTCAATACCATATTCATGGGTGATTTCAACTATCCCACCATAAACTGGGATACTTAAGTACTAACTTGCAGGCTCAGAGATTCCTGGATTTTGTCAAGACAAACTCCCTGGAAGAGCTAGACTGCACAACTACTTGGGGATGCAAATGTCCTGGATCTGGTACTCCCAAATATAAGAGAAAGTTGTACACCCCCTAGTGTAATTTCCTCAGTGGTCAGAATAGATCACAAAATGGTAACCCTTGAAATAAATATAAAGGCTGAACCTCAGCAAACCCCAGAACTTAAAACCTTTTACAAGGCTAGCTACCTCCTACTGAGTGAAAGCATAGCTAAATTTCAGGCTCCCCAGATCCAACAAACACTGTAACCTACATAGAAGTGCTTCTGGAAACCATGTACAAGCATGTAAATAACTGCATAGAAACAGCAGTACCAAACTAAAATAAGCTTAGGACAAACTCCAGAAATAAGCCCCTTGGTGGGCCTCAAGTATAACTAGGTTGTATAACAAAAGAAAGAAAATCATGACCCTAACTAGTAAGGACTATGCCTAAAAGACAAAAATCTCCCTCATCAGTCTCAACAAGAAACTCAGGGGACTAATGAAATCCACCAAAGCAAACTTTGATAAAAATATCCCCACAGGCTAAGGATAACCATGTGGCATTTTTCAGTTATGTGAACAATCTTAAAGGGAACACCCAACAATGTGCTGAATTAATAGTAAATGGAATTTCCTATACTGAAATGGGGCATAAAGCAAAATTGCCAGCCAATAAATTTAGCTCTAGTTATATCCCCCTTATCACACCCTAGTTCCCCACAGGAAATACCTTCTTCCACTTCTCCACCAACTATCACTAAGGAACAAGTTCTCACTGCACTCACAATAGCTAAAACACTGCATAATTTGGTCCTGATAATATACCAGCATGCCTCCTAAATAGTTTGAAACATGACCTGTCAGGCCCACTAGAATTGCTATTCAGTCACAGCCTCCAGACAGGCTTCATCTGTAGGGAATGGAGAACTGCAACAGTCAACCCTCTACACAGTGCTGGACCATTAACAGATCCATAGAACTACAGACCCATAAGTTTGACTAGTGTTAAATGCAAGGCCATTGAAAGAATTATTGTGGACCGGACAATCAAAGACATAGGAAATCTTCAAACACTGGATCCATCCCAACTCAGTTTAGTCAAGGTTAGTCCCTGCCTACTAAACCTGGTGAATTTCTTAGAGATGGTAACTAAAGCATGGACAAGGGTAAAATGGTACATACTGCCTACCTTGACCTGACAAAGGCATTTGGCACAATACTTCACTCAGATGTTATAGACAAACATATAAATGTAGGCATAAATCCCTGTCACCCACTGGATGGCCAAATGTCTCACAGGTAGGATTCATGAATTAGGGTGTGGGAATCCACCACCACCAACAGGCCTGTGACTAGTGGTATTCCACAGGGCTTGGTATTGGGACTTCTCTTGTATGGAATATACTTCTCTGAAGTCGAGGGAAAGGCAGAGGACCTTTCGCTGACAAATTTGATTATGACTGCAAGCTGGGTACATCCAGTGAATCCCCAAATATATAGGTATTCTCCAGGATAGTCTGACACAAACAAATAACTGGTGCCAGAGCCATGGCCTAAAGGTCAATGCAAAAAATGCATAATCATACCCTTTGGGAAGATGACCACCCCTGACAATTATAACATTGATAACACTCTCCTAAGAGAAGACCCAGTGGTAAGGGACTTAGGAACTCAGGTTGACAGTAACCTGAACTTTGATCAGCATGTGTCCATCATGGCAGTTAGAAAATCCTTGTACATGGCACAACTTGTAAGTAAGGGTATGGCATCCAGATCTAAGAAGATCATAGTCTCACTATACTCAGCTCTCAATAGACCAATAATCAAGTACAAAGCACCCTTTGTCATTTCTCTGACCAGGCATTTTCAACAGCTGAAGCAACAACAGAGGTTTCTCACTAAAAGAATTGCAGGAGTAAATAATGTGTCCTATGCGGACCACCTCAAAACCCTATCCCTAAACTCAATCTCCTACAGATTACTGAGGAGCAATCTATGCCTAACCTACAATGCATTCTCTGATCCAGCCCTGATGGATCTGTTACACATTTTCAAAACAAACAGCACTATAATTACCCATTCTAAGGATCTAAACCTTGTCTGTGACATAAACAAAATTTATTGGAGGGACTGATATGTGTCTCAGAGATTACCCCTTCTCTGGAACAGACTCCCCATTCATGTGAAACAGATGTCTTCCCTAAGCCTGTTCAAACACAATTTGGACCAGTAGATGAGAAATTGCAAATTTAGCCATAGCTTGTTACCTATACCCCTTAAGGAGAGTTGCAGTTTGTAGATGACCTAAGGCATAGGCATACACCAAGGTGATTCTAGCCCATGGCCATTGACAATTGGGAAAATTATGCCATGAATGGCTAGACTTAAGGTCCTAGGGCTATTAACCTAGTAACCTCCTATAATTCTAGACTTCTTAAAGTAAGGAAAAATAATAAAAGTATTAACATTTAAGGTGTAACACTTCAAAATCATGGAAACTTAGAGAGTTACATTGAAGAAATATTTATTTTAATGATATGATAGGCATATTATCGTGGCTTTCATGAATAGTACAAATCTATCATTTATAAGTTGAACATCATTGCAGCAGCAGTGGGGAATGACTATTGTTCACTGATAAAAGCATTTGCTTTGCTGTCATGTAGTGATTCTGGTGCATACATTTGTGTTTTAATTGTGATGTACCAAAGTTGCAAGGATATGTTGTTGGCTGAGCATGCATGTGCCCTTACTTGAAGATATCCGAGTGTCACTGAAGAATGAACATATGGTGTGTAGTGCATGAAGTGCAGTGACTACACTCTGATATCTGGAAAAAGACAAATTAGTTAAGCGCTACTGTTGCACCAGAGCTGATCTTAACTAGTGGTAAACAGCCCCTGCTTAACCTTTTAAAGTCAGGTCTCATGCTAGGCAACCAAATCAACCAGTACTGACCAGCAAAAGACAGTGGCAGAATAAAAAATGGATTTACTTCTACATGCGGTCCGTATCAGTAACATGTCCTTCACTTCCTCTCATAAACTTAAAAAGTAGCTAGAATAACAGGATGTGTGTTATTCAGTATTTTTTGAAGTATGCAAAGTTTGAAACTCAAATAAATGTCATTATTTAGTGACCTCAGTCCTCAGTGATTTGTCTGAAAAGCAAATATTGTACTAGGAGTATACCAAACGTATTAGGTAAAAATCTGGACATTCCATGAAAATCTGGACATTTAAGAGGCATGACAAGATGAGCATAAACAGAAAGGACTGTGTTACACTGTCTTCATGACAGTGCTTCTTAAGTGCATTATGGCTTTGAAAGACAGCAAAACGCTTAAAGCTTTTTTCCTTTTTTTATCTGTAATTGGTAGCATATGGAGCAAATAAAGCTCTATGTACCAAAAATAATTATGATGGGGTCTTGAGGTGAATCTCTTGGCATCTTTGTCTGGAACACATAAAAAGCAGGTTATGATCAGGTATCCATCCATAATCCTCTTTATTGTGAATACATGAAAATTGTTGGGGTTTGGGGAAGAATGAATCTACTTAAAACGTGCTTGTTTTACTGTTGTGAATGATGCTGTATTCATTAGTATCATATTTTACTTTATTAGAGTGAGATTTTGCATGCTTATATAATTATAGGTTTTGCATTAGCTGTTTTTATAGGAGGATTGAAGGCACACATGGTCATTGTAGTAATGTTTGACTGATGATTACATCAAAAGTTTATTGTGTGCAACTGTGGTCTTCTTTCATGCACAGTAATGATGTAAAACAAGGGATCATAGCATAGAAAGGATAACTTCAGCCATGGGCAAATCATATGTTTGGTAAAGGGGGTCCAAAACAAGCTCAGATGATTAAATCCTGAAATAAAGTTGTCCTGGTCATTAATGCTGTGGGTGACAGAAACTACACGTTAACACAAAAGAAGAAATGAAGAGCGAGCTCCAACAATTATCTCATTAACACCAGATGAGGAATATCTCCTTTCCATCTATGGGAATGACTGTGATAGAGAAGATGATAACACTAATAAGAGATGGTGTGGACACTTGCTATTATCAATGTTAACAGCAGCGGCAACTCTCAGCTGCTCAGGAAGGTTGGTTTAAAATGGTAACATACATTTATATAGAGAATTGAATGCTGACATGGAATTATTACATTAAGCATATGGCAATTACTATTAATGGATTAACCTTCGACATCTGCACAAACTTACAATGTGTACCCCACACCTCCTTATAATAGCGTATGCTATTTCTCTATTAGTAATGTTTTCAAATCATTTCTTCTTGGATCATCAGCAGAAACAAACAGTTCCACTATACCAATAAATTTGAATGATAACAGTAGCAGAATCGCTGTTGAAGGTGATGATGATGATGATGATAATGATAACATGAGGCAGCCTTACGAAAGTGGCAAACAGTCTATCAACTTTAATGGCAGGATTTCATAGCCTATGACATGCAACTTCTGCAGGACTTGACAGTGCATCACAAAGTCAAGCACATACTAACTTTACACCCATTCTTGTACAGAGAGAAATCTACAAATCCATCTTTATACTTTGAGGGTAATGGCAGACATTCAGAAGTAACAGTGTTCACAGTGCCATATTTACAAAGGTGAGCCTGGTGCAGCAATGTGTTACAACTACCCCATGTAACATAGAAAGCATTGGCTGTCCAACAGCAAATAGGCGATGACACTGTTAGGACTCAGAACACTGCCACAGAGAATCAGCAGCAGAAGCATAGCTGGCTCAACCATTGCTCTGTGTGGATACCACAAACCAGAGCCCTATCCCCTCAGTTTATCAAATGAAGAGAAAAAAAAATAATCCATTCCTTCTAATTGCATACTAACCAGGTGGCCAGATGCATGACATCTTCTTGCATAATCCATTCCTTCTAATTGCATACCAACCAGGTGGCCAGATGCATGACATCCTCTTGCCAAGAAATTCAGGTCCCATTATTGTGCACTCCCCACAACTCTCCTTCTTCCCATTTTATTAAAAAAATAATTTCTTCTTTTAAACTGTCGAAAATTTATTGATATAAATGTAGCTAATAGTTGTTACATTTTATATCATACTTGCATGCAGCACTTAACTCTCATGTTTTAGTTTAAAAAAAAATCTTTTAAGTTGTAGCAAACTGCTTGCTGCAAATGTAGCAAACAGTTGACACAATGTGTAGCCTGTCTACAAGAAGCACTAAAGTGCTCAGGTTTAATTAAAAAAGGGACTTTCTTTTTAGAATGCTTTTTATTAAAGTTGGCCTTGTGGCTCTGTCTCTCTTGTCCTTCTGTGATTCTGCCATGCTCTCACAAGACAGCGGAAAAAATGCTGAGCAAAGCTCAATGATTTTTTTTCCACTGTCTTGCAAAGCCAACTTAAAAAAAAAGTTTTCTAATAATGACAAAGTGACAATATGTCACTCATTAAGTGAAATTTTGCTCTTATATCATTAACTCGACAGCAGAAAAGTGCTTGGTACTTTTTCTGCTGTCTCGCTAATACAGACTTGCGCACACACACGCACACACACACACACACACACACACACACACACACACACACACACACACACACACACACACACACACACACTTTCGATTTCTGAAGACCTTGCTCTGCTGACATTTGATGGGTGGGTAGTGCAGATAGACAATATAATTTCACTAGTAGGCAGGATATTAGATATTTCTGTATTTCTGTGGTGTGTACCCTAGCATTTCTGTCAAGCCCTAAAGTAGAGGTAGTGACTGTGAACCGTTTTACACTTAACAATGGATGACTTAGCTTTGTTCACTGAAAGTGAACTGATTTTTAGTTTTATATGCACAACTGTAAACATTTTGTTTCTTCTGTGTACACATTGTTTGTACTGGGAAAAAATAGACATCACTTAAACTAATAAATGCTGAACAAGTTGAGAGGTTGAACACAAAACAAACACTAAAAAGCTCAAGCAGGTAAATATCAAGCCAGACCAATACCAACCATATCATCACATCAAAAACAAATAATTTGCAATCAAATAATTAAAAAAAAAAATCACATGGCTAATGGCATCAGATTTAGCATTTGAAGGTACAGACATCATTTGCACTTTTCTTGTAATAGCTTTAATGCTGGTTTCAAATTCACTGCCTCATTTACACCTGGTGAGCATGGAGTTCATTAATTCATTCATAGACACGATTTTCAGATTTAGTTACTTATCCCCCTCCTCTCTCACATGAAAAAAATATCCAAATAATCATAAAAGAAAAATAATGTCCTTCTCCTTCTGAATTAATGTGTTTAAATAAAGCATTGGAAAAAATTCATCTTCTTATATCTGACAATGGTTACAGATTCTGCCTTTTAACTTAGTTAGTTTTATCTACATAAAAGGCATTACAGCTCTCACATAGAACAAAATATACAATGTTCTTTGTGTTACAAGTTGCAAAACCATTAGTAAAATATCGTTTATTACTACTGTTATGTTCAAAACTTTGTGTTGCTCCCTTTTTATAAACTTAGAAGAAGAGCAATCAACATAATGAAAAGTACCTTTCCTGTGACTCACTATTGAGCTTTTAAAATTACCTGTCTTCTGCTTCTAACATAATTTCAAATCCAATGCATCCGGCCACCCTCATCATTTGGCTTTTACAGATATTTAAAAATATGAAAGGAGGGCACATGCTTCACCTATGTAGCAATGTAGTTTTCTTCATTACTAGAATGCTTTTTATTGAAGTTGGCGTTGTGGCTGTGTCTCTCTGTCCTACTGTGGTTATGCCATGATCTCATGAGACAGCAGAAAAAAACATTGAGTGAAGCTCAGCATTTTTTCTGCTGACTCACAAAGCCAACTTCAATAAAAAGCTTTCTAATAATAACAGAGGATAATATTTTACTGTTTAAGTAAAATATTGCCCATCTATTATTAGCGAGACAACAGGAAAAACACCAAGTAAAGCTTGATGCTTTTTCTGCGCCCGCTAATACAGATTTGTGCATGCACGCGCACATGCATGCAGGATCACACACACACACACACACACACACACACACACACACACACACACACACACACACACACACACACACACACACACACACACACACACACACACACACACACACACACACACACACACGTGAAGGGCATTATCCACAACTATGCTATAGCTAGATTAAATACACATTACTTGTATATAACCATGGATGAAGATGTTATATGAGATCTCTCTCTTTGCTAATGACACTTTGGTGAGCTGCTCAGTTTTAAGAAGCACCAGCACAACCTGTTAAATAACTCTTTCATAGACTATAGAGAAAACAAGATTCCCTGCATAGTAATGTGCTCCAGTTATCTAGACTACACAGTGTATGCATCCAAGGTGGTGTAGCCAGAAATGGATATTTTGTACTCACAACTCATGCCGCTCCCCCACTACCCACATATTTAAATGCACTCAAAACATCAAAATGTTTCCCCTGTACACTTTGGAAAGGGGCACACTATTTTCATTTGCTGCCACTTACAACTGTGAATCGAATATTGTTATTGGTGCATTCTCATCACATATGAGTATTGCTATTGGTGCATTCTCATCATGTAAGCTTTGTAAAGCTTTATACAGCACGCTAATTTAGACAGTTCTAAACATTCTGTGCTGTTTGGATCATAACGTTTCTGAGACGAGTATGTCTAGCTAAACCCTTGTACTCACTTATAAAGGTTCAAGAAACTACTGCTTCAAAATAGTCACCTTTCTGCTTCATGTAAGCCTATCAAAGACCTGCATAAACTGGTGACATGCTTGGAAGGAAACCACTACAGCTGTTGTACCTCTCCAATGTAAAAGGAAAGTTCCTCATCCAGAGTTTTAAAAAAAATCCATGCTTTTCATAGTTCCACATTGTAAGGGTCTGCCATATGTCCAGTGTCAATGTTTAACAGATACCCATCAGTAAATAATACTGAAGCATATTAATTCATCAAAAGAGTGTTTTATAGTATAGTATCAAATACATTCAAACTATCCTGTGAGCTTCCTAGATGAAGCTGTTAGAAAGCTGTTAATAAATGTTCCACATTATGAGTAGTGTTCCACTTTTCTAAAATAAAAGAAAACTCCTTTGTCATTCTATCAGTTCCTTGCAAAAGAGCTGAAAAAAGTCAAGCTTCTTGTTAGCATTTTTTTCACTGTCTGGCTAATTGCCTTCTTACTATGTTGAGGAATGTGACAGAACCACAGAGGGACATATACTTTAATTAAAAACTAAAAAGGAATAAAATAAAATATAAATAAAAAAGTTTTTTTTAAAGAATGCTTTTTATTGAGTTGGTCTAAAAAGTAAAAAAATAAGGAAGAAGAGTGAAAACTTTGCAAAATAAACACAGAAAAGCTGATTTCAGAAAAAAAATATTTGAGTTTGTTTTTTCTGATTGTGGTTATGAAGTACCAGAAGAAGTAGCAGGAATCAGCAAAACCAACCTCAAATACTTTCCGTGTGTGTTTTGCAAAGTTTTCATTCTTCTTTCTTATTTTACTTATAAACTGGAACAAACTGCTTGCTACAATGTAGCAAGCAGTTGCTACAGTTTAGACACCACATGGAGAACTATATCACTCTGGGTTGACAGCAAATGCAATATAGACTTTTAAAGCTATTATTTCATTAAATAAAAATCTGGAACAGCTGAGTGCATGCCCTTAACACTTTGCACCTAGGACAGTTGCCCTCTTGCCCTACCTAGCTACACTACTGGTCAGCAGGAAATGGTTGGATGCCACTGAACTTAGATAATGTCATTATCACACTGATGTATAGCATAGTGGCACACCAAGCATCCATGGCCTCCCTCATTTGTACACTAGTTAGGACTTACCAGACTCAAGCACAAGTCAGTCTTAGACATGTTGGGGCAGACCACATGACAGCACAAATGCAGCTAAAGCAAGTAATGTAATTAATGAGAGGTAACAAGAACAGCACATTACCTGAAGTCCACAACAGTGTTTAGCAACACCTTGCAAGACCTCTCATTCAAGTTTCCACTCACATTCCTGCAGCATTTGTTAGATCAGTGTCTGTGAGATTACTTTCTTCAAGTAGGTCACAACATCTGACCACCTCACCATCCAGATCTCATGACAGCCTCTCTTCAAAACCACTTCTACTAGCACCTAGCCTTTCTTTAAGAGATGTGTATGGCATATTTGACCTTGACCTACTGTGAGAGAAGTGTGACAATTCTGTTACTTACAATTTCAACTTCACAAACACAGGTCAATTTTTAACTCAAAAGGAAATAAATTATTTAAAAAAATGGGGGGAGGGACTTAGGAGATTTTACAGATTTATACATTCAATTCCTGTAATGGTACTGCTTAAAACCTCAGGTAACTGTGGAAAGAAATCTGTATGATGTAATATAACATTGCAGTCATTAACACCAATGCTGTATGCATTACCATTGATACAGCAGACAATTACCTACAACTCCAAAGTAGTAATACACGTTTCCTTGGAAACATAGTAATGATAAAACTATAGATTAAATGAGCATCCTGTCATGTAAAGAAAGAATTGTGCCACTCCACCCTCACAACTGCACAATTGATAATATTTATTGACTCTGAGGTCACAAATTATTAAGTATAATAAAGCAAAGTAATCTGACGTGCAGAATCTCAACAGACAACATAAACTTAGAAAACAATGTATATTAGCAGCAGATTTCTTCAGCTCCACCAACATAACTGCACTGACAGGAAATAATTACTTTAAAATTCAACTAATGAAATAATTTTCTTTCTAAATACGTTTGGAATATCAGTTTCTTGAATAATATCTAAAAAAGAAGGACAATTTAAATAATTTTCCTGTCAGAAATCAGCTTGGAAATTTCTCTTTCATCACCTCTGTTTAAGATGAGTTCCAGTAAGAGCTTCAGTCTTTGATATCAACTATTCAGCAACTAACAACCAAAATGGACAAACTGGATACTAAAATTGATAACTTTATAGAAAAAACTACCAGACAAATGGATTTGTTACATCAGGACTTGCAACATCAAGCTCAGATTACAGGTATGGAAGAGTCTCTTATTGATATGGACAACAGAATTCAGGAAGAAGAAACTAACATTGAATTTTTACTGAAACAGAATACACATCTACAATCCAAACTTGATGACCTGGAAAACAGATCTATTTTGGTCTGCCAGAAAATATAGAAGGTAACAACATTATTTAAATACTTGGCTTCCCAAAACTGTAGACTTGTCAGAAGCATTTTCTTTTGGTATTGAAAGAGCCCATAGGTCCTTATCTAATTTTAACTCTAATAAAAAATATCCTAGATCAGTTATAGTAAGAATTTTATCATCTTATGGCAAGGAGATGGTATTAAAATCTGCATGGGCTAAAGCACCTATAAGAGAGCTTAAGAAAGCACAATTCAAAACTCACCTTTTGTTTCCTGCCAAACTAAAAGTCTTTTTACCTGATGGCCCTAGAATTTTCGAAGACTTGGACTCTGCTTTGCTGTATATTAAAAAAAAATAAAATATTAGATAAAATAGAAGATATGGAATGGGCAAGCCCTTCGCTAAAGAGGATGGCAACAGGAACTTCTTGGAAGACAAAAGACTAAAACAAATGACATGTTCTAATTTTTTTCTTTTAAATTCCTCAACTACAGTTACTGCATTTCCAGAAAGCCACAAATATTTTAAAGATATATTCAAAGTTACTTTGTTGTGTGCAAAGAACTGATTTTGTTTCATAAATAATCAAACTCTCTGAGGAACAAATAACATGCTATGAATCAACTTGTTTCTCTTCTTGTTTTAAATAATGGCATTCTTTCTAAACTAAGCATTTTAAATATGAAATAAGTAAAATAATAACTTATTAGTTCTTTAAAATTATATATGCTGTTTAAACACTGATGTTAAATATTATGCCATAACTTAATTGCTTATACATGATTTCAAATAATATGTCATGATATAATTGCAAATAATTAGTACTAATATAGTTGTAAGTAATATATCTCATGTTTAGCTTTATTAAAACAAACAGCAAGTAATATATCTTTGTCTCTCTCTCTCTTATATATACAGTTATATATTTCTGATAATACTGATACATGTATATAATAAGATTTGTATGAGAAAATATAATGGGGCATATAAAAATAAGTTGTAGTATATGTTAAATAACTGTAGGCTTGGTTTCACTGTCATAGAGACTGTAATGACGTTTTGCACTGTTTAGATTCATTTGTATTACTAAATGAATGTCAGTCACTTGGTTTTGTTAAAATTCCACCAGAATGTTAGAATAATGTTCTCAAGTTGTTTTAAAAGCTTCAACACTCAGAATACATGCAGAGAAGCTGAATGCAGCCAATTTGAACTTTGACCCCTGATTTCACACTGACACATCGCAGATCCAAGAAGAATACTGTTTCAGGAAGTAGAACTGTTGTAAATATGAAAAACAAACTTTATGACACTTAAATGTGAGTTATTCTTTATAACAACTTACTTATTTAAGATGTATTTTATAAAATATAAAAGTTATAAAGATTTTAAATGAATTAGTATGCCATAGTAAACAACTGAGATATTTTAGAAGGCATAGAAGGTAAAACACATATACACATGTTTTTGAAAGCTTACAAGACTGCAGCATATTAATGTATATAAATACTTATGATTTGAACATATATAATGTTTTAAATCATTTGCCTTAACTAACTGACAAGCACAAGTATCATTATGTCTATATTTTAGAAGAAACTGTCATGTGACATATTTTAAAGCTGCAGTTCAGATATATAAAATACAGATGGCTTTCATCACAATGATTTATGTATAACTGGGAATTATCATTGCTGTGCAGTATGATTTTTAAACTTATGTAAGAGTCTAAATATTTTACTTAATTGGCAATAATAAGTATGAGAAGAAAGCTTTTGGTACAAGTAACTTAAAGTTTTTAAAACTGTTAACTGCATTTTTATGGCAGAAGGTAGAAATACCCTAATATATGTAATGTTTGAATCATAATAAGCCTAAGTTATTGAACTTATTCTTACAAACTTTTAATAAACTAATATATAGATATGTCTCTCTCTTCTCTGTTCCCATTATCAAGATTGTTAGAATGCTATTTTGATTATGAGTGTATTATACAAAATAGATGTACATAGTAATGAGCTGTTTCTAAATGTTCTTATTTGTTTATATGAAGCTGATTTACAAACTGTTTAGCTTTGTCATAATAGATAATCTAATTGAATGAGGTTAACTTAATATTGAATTAATTTGGTGGCAGCTGAGGTACTGCTGCTTAGGATAGGGGGATAACTTGAGTGGTATGTGCTACTCTAAGTTGGAGTTCTTAACTCCAGGCTGGGTGCAATGTTTAATCCTAATATTTTTTTCATCTGATTATTGTTATATGTATATAGTTCTGACATCAATTTCTTTAAACATTAATGGATATATTAATTTGCATAGGGCCAACTTAGTATTCCTTCAAGAAACACATCTTCTGGAAAAGGATATTGATAAGTTAGCCACTAATAAATATACAGTCTTGATTAGTTCAGAACACACACAGAAAAAAAGAGGAGTGGCTATTTTATGGAATAAAAGTATGCCCATACCTAAAACTATTAAGTCTTATAAAGATGATAAAGGAATGCTTTGTATGGTTACAATACAGATTAATGGAAATACATATACATTAATCAATGTATATTGGATACCAGGAATTGGCATTAATACAGTGAAACAATATCTCAATAAGATCATATCATGATATTAATAATCAGATAGATTCAAAATCTTTACCATATATAAAACTTATTCAAGAATAGATAGATGGTAACAGACTTATTCCAAAATCATTTCATGTCCTATATCAGATCATAATTCAATTGTCTTTGAGTTTATGGTAAAAAGTACTTATAATGTTCAGATCAAAAGAATACCAGCATACTCAACTAAAAGACTATAAAGATTATATACTTTCAGAAGTGCAACATTTTTTAGACTTAAACACTACACCTGATGTCCCCATTGTTTACATTTGGGATGCTTTAAAATCATATTTATATGGACAAAATCTTGGGACAAGGAATTACTAGATATTCAAAGCAAATTAGACTCATACAAACATATTAATAAAGAAAATATTATGGATAAAAAGTCAGAAATAAATAAATTAAATGAAAAGTCAAAATAACATTAGAGAAAAAAGGTTGAATAAACAAAATCATATCAAAGAACTTTTAAAAGAAGAATGTTTCTAGTTTGCCAGAAATATTAGATGAATTTAGAAATCACTTTCACAAAATTAATCATAATAACATTAACATGGATCCTAAAGATAAAATAAAGTGAGATCCACTAGAAGCCACAGGAGAGGGAAGGAAGGGAACAGAGTCCCCAGCTACCTCTATTTGAGACCAAATATGATTGATGAAGGTATGAGGCATATCCCAAGTTGCAGCTGCACATATGTCATGTAAAGTTGAATCAGCCTTCGCTAATGTGACCTTAGCAACAGCAGATCCTAATCTAGGTCCAGAATAGGCCAAAACAAAAACTGGCAATTCAATGGTTTGATTAATGGAAATTTCAGAGATCACTTTTGGCAGAAATGAAAAAACATAATAACTTACCAACAAGATGACCACTGGGTATCTGACTATGCAGGAAGAGGCAGTAGAGTGAGCTAATATGCCAGATGTGATAATCATGTACACTGCCTTGGTGTGCAGAGATGATGGTGGTGCACTCCCAGTCATCAAACACTACCAGGCAATTTAGGAAATGATACCTGGTCCTACTGCAGTACCATTCTCACTGTTGGCCAGATGGAACCTAAATTGCAACATGAGTGCAAACCATCCCACAGAGTATCTTGGGAAAATGTGCCACCCCATAAAAGGCACACATTGTCCAGGCTTGGTCCTGAGGTGGCACATGGAAATAGAAGCACTGATAAGAATCTGCCAACAGTGCATCCATGAACTGCTGAAGTATTCTTAAGGCAGAATTCTGTGAGATCACCAATGTGTCTCTAGTCTGTCCTCGGAAGGTTCTCGTGGCAAATATATTGAGGGCTATACATATCCAAGTGTCCACAGGAATAGGAAGTCTACACATTCCTCCTGTATCCCTATGTGGGGGTCATATCTATTCACTAAGATCCTTAAAATGTCCCTGACTATTCTGAAACTATGTAGTATCTCCTGATTATTAGAGTAATAGTGAGTCATACTCTGCCTAAACTTCTGAAACTATGTAGTATCTCCTGATTATTAGAGTTATAGTGAGTCATACTCTGCCTAAACATCTGCCTTCCTGGTCAGTGTGAGCACTGGGTGCAAGCAGTTTTGGCTCAGACAAGGCAAACAACTCACAACTGGAAATACAAAGGCTAGCAGCAAGTTTCAGCATCTTCGTGACTTGCAAAGCGGATAGGGTTGCTGAGACTCCATGTTATATAACATATCTGTTGATGGATAGAAAAGCAGGGAAATTCCACTATGAATTACAAATAAGTGAGAGAATATTTCCTTGTCATATGCTGGTTTATGTCCTTCCTGATTTACATCTCATTCTGCCTTCATTATCTTAGGGTTATTTGCGATTCTCATGTATTTGCATAAGTGACCTCTATGAATCACAGCTGAGCTGTGCTTAATGTGTCCATGTAATGACTATGAATGACATCCAAATACTATCAGGTCTGACAGTGTTGTGCAGGATTTGATTCGGAGACATAGTAATGAACCACTAATGGGGTGCTTGCCAATGTAACTTTACCATGTGTTATGTCTCTGTCTCACTATTTGACCAATGCATATGGAGCAATTAGTGTAGATAGAGAGCAATCCTCTGAATCCCAAACACTAACTTGGTATAATATTGAGTAGGACACTGTTTGCAATTGTTCACTTAGCTAATTTGTTAATAATAATAAACCACACAATTTGTCCACCAGCATGTAGCTCTAGTGTAATTTTAACAATATGTTTCCACTATTCAAACCTTAGGTTGGCGTAAAGAAGTCTGCATTGTTAATCAAAAAAGAATGAGGAACAGATACAATCTTGGACAAATTAAAATGTCATAACCTTCTCAAAGAAAGCTAGATTGATCAGCTGATGGCAGATTCACAATATATACATATATCGAAATCCCACATTATTGAGAGGAAATCAGAAAAAAACACTTCAGCGAAAGACTGGCTCAGTGAAAGTATTCCCAGGGTAAGTAACCTGTTGGCCAAAAGGTGAACTTTGCCTTTCCCCAAGTGTAGTGTGATCTCAGAGTTGCTATATTTAGTTGGGGTGGTGGTGGCATAGCCCCCCACCTGGGTGGGTTGGGGATGGTGCGGTTTCATTTTTGTGACTTTTGGTATTAGTGATTACTTAACCTGGGCATATATTCGATGGTCCAGTCTTTCATTGAAGTGGGTTTTCATTGATTTTGTCTCAACGATGTGGGATTCGATAATGTGGGATTTTGATGAAGTAGACCCATTTATATATTTATGTTGTATTGATAATTCAGGTATTTTAATACAGAACATTGTAAGGAGTTGTTATGAAAAATGTTACTGACTGTTACTTTCATGGTTTAGAAAATTAAGAACAAAATGACCTTGAGATGTTGTACAGAGGAGGCCTTTTCTTTACAGAAAGCAATGAATATTCTGTTTAAGAAAAAAATCTTCATTAGCAGTCAAGTAAACCTATGATCTGAAATGGAAGTCAACACATGATACAATGTGCTTCTGATTTACACTACCATTTTATGGGCTGCATTTTTTTCCCTCACTGAGTTAACAATAAATAATCAATCCTTTAATGAAAGACTGCTGTTTGAACCAGACAGTCTTATCACAGATGAACTCACCTTGTTCAGATGGTCTGTGCTATCAAGTACATCAAAGCAGTTTTGGAGTTTAACAAGAATACTGCTGAGCAGACGAGCATGAGTAACCTCTCTCTGTACTAGTGTGACTTCATTTTAGTGAAATATATGATCTACTACAACTTGGCATTATAAAGAACTTTGGCTTTAATGTTTGTGCTAGCAGTGTGCACTTTTACCAAAAAAAAAAAGTTATGTCTTACCATAACGTTCCATCTGTATTGTTGATTCTCATTCAGTCATTACGTATGGGTATCGATTCCGACCTCGGAACCGAGCCAGCCATCTTCCAAGCTCCCATCAGCTACAAACTCTCGAGCTAAACTCTTACCCATAATTCCCCTCGCCCTGTTACCTCAGATTGAGTTTGCAAGTCAAAAGAAGGTAGAGGTTACCTCTGGTCAAATGACCTGAGAGAACCGGATGTTGAGATCCACTAGAAGCCACAGGAGAGGGAAGGAGGGAGGGTTGTAATGACTGAACGAGAATCAACAATACAGATGGAACGTTATGGTAAGATATAACTTTATCTGATATTGTTAATCCACGTTTATTCCTTACGTATGGAACAGAGTCCCCAGCTACCTCTATTCCTGGGATGCTCTCATGGAAGAACATTCCTGTGCACCATAGAAACAAAAGATGCTCTTCCCCTGGAGACCAAATCCAATTTGTAATGATTGATGAAGGTATGAGGCGTATCCCAAGTTGCAGCTGCACAGATGTCATGTAAAGAAGCTCTGGCATGGAAGGCAGCAGAAGTTGCCACCGACCTTGTCGAATCAGCCTTCATGATAGTAGGCAATTGGATATTACGTTGTGTATAAATAATGGTCACACAGTCTTTCAACCATCTAGCTAATGTGACCTTAGCAACAGCAGATCCTAATCTAGGTCCAGAATAGGCCAAAACAAATTGGTCAGATTTATGAGAGGACCTAGTCCTGTTCAAGTAAAAATGGATTTGCCTGTGAATATCTAGGGTATGTAGGCAATGCTCTCCTCTATTTGAATGATTGGGAAAGAAAACTGGCAATTCAATGGTTTGATTAATGGACATTTCAGAGATCACTTTTGGCAGAAATGAAGGATTAGTTCTCAAAGATACACTCTCTCTATGAAAAATCAAGTATGGACTCTTGATGCATAAAGCTTGAAGCTCAGAGATATGTCTGGCAGAAGGAATGGTGATCAAAAACAAGGTTTTCCATGACAAATATTTGAGGTTGCAAGAAGAAGCTGGTTCGAAGGGTGGCATTGTCAGAGCTTGTAGAACTAATGACAGGTCCCATGGCTGAATAGGTTCTCTAAAAGGGGGCTTCAAATGATTCACACCTTTTATGAAGGTCTTGCATAATTTGTGTGACATAAGGGAGGAGTCTTGGACACCCTCATGGAAATTAGATATTGCAGCCAAATGAACTCTAATGGTAGAGGCCAATAGACCCAATTGAAATAGGTCGGCCAGATTCTCTAGTATTATTGACACTGGTACTGAGAAGGGATCTACTTGCTTTTCTTTCAGCCAACAGGTAAATCTTTTCCACTTGCTTAGATAAGTAATTCTAGTGGAAGACTTATGAGATGCAATAAGAATGTCCCATACTGGTAAAGAAAGATCATTCTGCTTGGCAATCAAGGGAATTGGAGGAGCCAAGCTGTGAGCTTCAAACTATCCAAGTTGGGATGAATCAGGTTCTTTGGAAGTGAGATCAACTCCGGGGTTGGATGGAGAATCCATGGTTGATCTAGCAGGTGAGGCCAAAGGAAGGGGAACCAAATCTGATGAGGCCAATATGGTGCTATGAGGATTACCTTGCTCTTCAACCAACAGGTTTTCTTCAGAAACTGGGGAATGAGGGGAAAAGGTGGGAATGCATAAAGAAGACCCAAGGGCCAATCGTGGACTAGAACGTCCCTGGGTGATTGTCCGGGAGGGGAATCAGGGCGAAGTAGTCACTGCATTTGTAGTTGGTCGGGGATGCAAACAGGTCACAGCAAGGATGGCCCCAGTGGTGGAAGATCTCCTCCGCTATCAAGGGATTCAGGGACCACTCATAAGGTTCTAGAATGCACTTGCTGAGTCTGTCTGCTATCATGTTGGAACTCCCGGAAATGTGCATTGCTAGAAGAAAATGGTTGGTAGCCATTGCCCATTGCCATATCCTCATGGCCTCTCGACAAAGGGGCTAAGATTTGGTTCCACCTTGTTTGTTGATGTAACAGACAACCGCCATGTTGTCTGATTGAATCGCAATCTTCCCAGACAGCAGCAGGGGATGGAATGCTTGCAATTCCAGAAGCACCGCCCTCAGCTCTAGAATATTTATATGCAGTTGGGCCTCCAATACAGACCAACTGCCTTGGACTGTCTGTCCTTGACATAGCCCCCCCATCCATCAGGGAGGTGTCCGTGGACTCTGTAGCCTTGGGTTGCTGGGGGGAGAAGGGGCGAGACCATTGTGATGGGTTGTGAGTCATCCACCAATTTAAATCCTGCTTGCACCTGTGTGTTACTTGGATCTTGGCTGAAAGAGGATGCTGAAAATGATACCATTGGGTGAGCAGTAGCCATTGTAGAAGCCTCATATGAAACCTGGCCAGGGGAACAATGGTGATGGAGGCTGCCATGGAACTCAACAGCTGTAGGATAGAGTGAGCTGTGGATTTCTCTTTTGAAAGGATTGGGATCAGTTGTGGCTTTATCCTTAGAATTCTGTGCTCTGGAATGGATGCTCTGCAATTCTTTATATCCAAGATGACCCCTATGAATTCTGTGGACTGAGATGGGGTGAGATTGGATTTTTGCCAGTTTAAGGTTATGCCTAGCTTTTGTGCAGCGAGGAGAGAGTATGCCAGGGCTTCTTCCAATAGATGTCTGGTGGGGGTGGAAATGAGCCAGTTGTCTAGGTATGGAAACACCTGGAATCCTTGCAGTCGCAAGTGAGCTGTGACGACTGCCATGCACTTTATGAACACTCTGGGGGCTGTAGAGAGTCCAAAAGGCAGTACTCTGAACTGGTAGTGACTGGCTCCCGCAAGGAAGCACAGAAATCTTCTTGATGGCATGTCCAATTTTATGTGGTAGTACATATCTTGAAGATCTGTTGAGCACATCCAATCATCTTTTTCCAAAAGCGGGAGGATAGACTGTATTGTGACCATTCAGAATTTCTGTACTCTCACAAACTTGTCCAATACACTGAGATTCAAAATTGGTCTCCAGTCCCCGGTTTTCTTTGGCACCAGAAATAGTCTTGAGTAGAATCCGGATCCTATCTGGCCTGGGGGGACTATTTGGATGACTCTTTCTTAGCAGCTTTTCTATCTCTAGTGCTGCTTCTTCTCCATAACTGGGTGGAATGTTGGGAAGGTATTTTGAAGGGACAGGACAAAGATCGAATGGGATATGATAACTTCTGATTATAATACTTTGTACCCAAGAATTGGTGGTGATAGTTAGCCAGGCAGAAGGGTACAAGGAGAAATTACCCCAATCACCTCCAGAGGAAAGGAGTTAGGCCGTTCTTCAGGAGAGCTGGTAGGATTGGCCAGGAAAAGAGTCCCTAGAACCCTGGTTATGCAGAACCCCTCTGCCCTGAAAAGGGCTTCTTCCCTGTGAGGTCCCCCTCTGCCTCTAGGGGAGAACTTGGCCTGTGTGTCACGGAAAGGACCCTGTGATTTCTTGAACCATATCTTCCCACTCTTTTGGTTTCAGGAGAAAGCACGTTGAGGGGAAGAATAACGGACACCTACGGCAGAAAGGGTCTTACTATCCTGTCCACATCTGGCCAGTGTGCTTTTAACTTTGGGTCCAAACAACGAAGAGGCTTCAATGAGATAATTACAAAAGGAAGCCTTAAAGTGTTCTGCGAAATTGCACAAGTGCATCCAGTCTTGGCATCTCAAGACCACAGCTGAACCCACCACTCTAGCTGCTCCTTCTGATGCGTGAGATATCAGTCGCATGCAGGAGTTAGATATTAACTCAATGGTGGCCAGCTGAGAGACCACTTTGTCACGAACCTCATCAGACACGGCATCAGCCAAGGTTTCAGAGATCTCGGAAATCAAATCCCTTTGAAGCCTGGTAAAGTGTGCCATATAATTGAGGGGCCTGATAGCAAAGGTCGCTGATGCAAAGGTGTGCTTCCCTATCCTATCCAGTGCCTGGGACTCTTTGTTAGGCAGGTGGACAGTCTGGCTTTCTTCTTCTGCCAGATCCTGTTTCATTGTGGCTGCCACCACCAGAGCATCCACTGGAAGACCTTTAGACCAATGGGGATCCATAGCAGGAGGGGACCAAATCTTATCTGGCCTCCAGGGAATAGCCTCGATGGTGTCAGGAGCCTTCCACACACGCTGCAGGATGAGCCGGACAAGTTCATCGGCAGGTGGAGTAACCCAGGAGGTAGGAGGCCAGATGCGAAAAGCCTGCAGGAACACAGACTCCTCAGAGATCAGATTAGAGGGCTGCCAGTCACCTCTCTGTTTAAGGATTTTGAGGATATCACCAAAGGATACCTCAGAGGGTGACCAAGGGGATCCTTCCCCCTCTTCAAAGTCTGTGTCTTCAGTGAGAGACTCCTCTATGGAGTCCATGTGCTTCCTCTTACACAAACTTTTCCAGTGAATTTCCTCAGAGGGAAAAGCTGAGGAAGATAATGGAAAGGGGGTTTCCTGTGGAATATGTCCTGAGGCCCTTGCAGCCGGTGTCTGCTAGGTGTAACTTGTGAACACAGTGGACCAGAGGAGGGTGGGAGATAGACAGCACAGTATCACCAGCAGAAGCCAGAGCCTTCTCCATCAGTTGGAAGGCTGGTCCACCTGAAGAGTGGTGAGTGTCCAGGACAGGGGTCACCCCTCCCCTAAATGGCTCAGCATGCTGACCTGGAGTCCCCTGATGGCTGTGAAAAGTACAGTTTTGTACCTACCATAAATGTAGATGTTCGAGGATTCCATTGCTGCAGTCCTTACTATTGGGTATAGTCAATACCAGAGTGCCCCAGATGTCAGAAGACCCTAAAAGACAAGGCCCAAAATACCTGCACCAAAACACATTTATGGTAGGTACAAAACTGTACTATGTTCTCCATTGCTGCAGTGGGAGGCTGGCACAACATGCCTTGCAAAACAGCTGTGGCAAAACCAGCCCTAGACTTAGAGTAGATAGGAAGGTGATAATGCTTAGAGAAAGTATGCACTGAACTCCAAGTAGCTGCTTGAAGTGGCAGTAGCCCTAGTGGAATGAGGCCTAATCCCAGCTGGAATCCCATGATGGGAATAACAAAATGCAATGCAAAAGCCAATCCACCTAGAAATAGTTTGAAACAACTGCTGAGACTGCCTAAAATTTAGTCCTGCTTAAATAATTACATCTAAAGTGTGCAAAATCTTTTCCCCTTTATTTTGAGGGTCTGCATAAAAAAATGAATAGTTTGGAGAAACCACCTTAGGCATAAAGGAAAAACCAAAAGGGCTCTACCTGCAACTCAGACACCTCCTTGCCAGAAAAGCAATGACAAGTATTTCAATTGATCCCGGAGTAGGAGCTCCTAAGAAACTGCTTGAAGGTGGGTCACAATCATAGTGAGCTGAATCTAGCTTCCATAATCACATTTAAAACTTGTTGAGGGAAGTTGAGACCTGCTGTGTTTCAACACGATGAGGAATCAGAGGTCCAATCTGGAGCTATCAAAATCATGTGTCTTGTCTGACCTTTAATAGTACCTTTGGAAGAAGAGGCAGAGGTGGAAAGGCATACACATGAAGGTTTTCCCAACTGAAAGACAGAGCATCCACTTTCCAAGCTGTGTGATGGAACCCCTTTGTGCAATACTTTGGCAGCTGGTGGTTTAGTGGAGAAGCAAACAGATCTATGTCTGAGTGACACTGTCAATTTCTACATGAAGATCCAGTTTGGGATCCATGATTTGTCTGCATCTGCTAGGAGTTCTGTGCTCCTGGCAGAAACCTTGCCTGAAGAGTTAAAATCATTGCTTGCCTATAGGATAAGAATGTGTTCCCTTTGTTGATGTACCACATGACAGTTGTGTTGTCTGTTAGAATCAACACCTGTCCTGGAAGAAGTAACTCCTTGAAAGCCAGTAATGCGAACTGGACTGCTAACATCGATATGTAGATGCTGTAGTCTGGCAGGCCACTTGTCTTGTATCCACTTTCCATTTAGATGAGCTCCCAAGCAATGTCCGAGGCATCTGTCGTTAAAGGTGACATTCCTAAAATTCTCTTTGAAGGCAAGGTATTATGTCAGTGCTGTGTCCATACATTTTGAGATACCATTGTAACTTCCTCATATGCAAGCACCAGAATACAAGATGCCATGAACCCTAAAGGACTGTCCCTGCACTGATGAGATAGTTGATGGAAGTAAAGTGATAGACTCATTTGTTTGTCCGGGGTTGCTGCTGTATTCAGTCTCACACCCAGAAAGCACATGTCTTGAGAGTACTAGACTGGACAGAATACCCTAGGCATCTTAGCACTGCTATAACATACTCCAGATGCTGTAGAAGGTCTTCCTTTCCTTGAGCCAGAATCAGGCAAGTAAGGATAGATTTGAATTCCTTGTAGCCTGAAGTAAGCTATCACGAGCCAGAACAGTAGATAGAGAACTGATAATGAGAATCTCCTCCTGCAACTTAGCCTGATAGGCACATGAAGGTAAGCTTCCTTGAGATCTAAAGTTACCATCCAGTGATCTTTGCCCAGCAGAGGTAAAAGCTGTTGTAACGTCAACATCTTGAACTTGGGAATGTCCAGATAAGTGTTGAGGAGATAATCCACATGTTCCTTCTTTGGTACTAGGCCCTTTCTGATACAGGGACTGGCTGAAAGCCTCTTTTCTTTGTGGAGCCTTTGAAAGGGGGCATTGTATGGAAATAAAACCTGTAACCGTGGTGAATGATGTCCAACACCCATTTTGAAAAGAGACAGTCGTTACTGGCAGCTGAAAAGGTCATTGGGAAGGACTGACCCCTCCTCACCAGAAGTCTGAGCAGGTGAACTCCTGTTCTAGGCCTCCTAGACCTACCCCTAGACTGGCCAATTTAAAATCCTTAACAGTTTGCATAGACTTAGCTTTGTCCTCCATTTTCTTTAAAACTCCACAGGCACCAAACAACACATCAGACTGTAAAGGTGCATCCAAAATCCTTGTCTTAACATGCTCAGCTAAATTCTGATCCCTCAACCAGGCAGAACAGAACTAGTGGCAGCCACCGGAGGCCTGCACAGCATCAAAGCCACATTGCAAAGAATGCTGTTCAGACACATAAACCAAATCCAGCAACTCTTTACACTCAATACCTCATCCACCTTAGATTTCAATTGTGAAAGGAGATATTTTGATATTTCAGCATGTGAAACTGACAATTTCATGGCTAGAGTGGAAGAAGTATACAGTTTCTTACCCCACCTATCCAAAGCCCTCGCCTCTTTGTCAGTGGGAACAGGATTTTTAACCACAGAGGCTTTAACACCTTTTAGGCCCCTGAGAAACAGTTTACTCTTAAACAAATACTTATGAGCGGGCACCCTATAGTACCTATCAGGTTTAACAGGAGCAGGAGGCAAAGAATCAGGGTTCAGGCAGTCAACACAGGAGGTATAGCGGCCTATGCTGGGGTAAAACAAGAATTCCTAAGCCTCTTCCTGGAATCAGAGTAATCCTGGCCTTCCCATTTAAAGTGCTCCTCATGGAATGCAGAGTCTCTGAAAATGAAAAATCCTCAGGAGGAGTGGCATCATCCACATCAGAATCAGAATAGGAGGATACTCCTGCAAATCTTCAAGAAGACTCAAGCCTCTGAACCCTGTTCAAAACTGGCAAACTCTGGTTCCACCCTAGGCCTCTTATCAGGAGGGCCAGAACCTCTAATCATAGTAATCAAATCTTCTGCCATTTTAAGCATATGTTTCTTAGGTACAGAACCCGAAAAGCTAGGAGAAGCCCCACTGAAGCTGAACTTGGCCTACCTCTAAAAGAAGTTTTAGCAAGAGGCTCTAACTACTTTGGGAAGAGGGAAGAATAGTTACCCTGCCTCCTGAGATGGGACATCCTGTAACAGTAAAGTTTCTGCCGGAGACTCCATAGAAACTCCTGGCAAAACCTCTGGCTCCTAAAGAACCGACGTCTTCCCAAACACTAACCTGGCACAGTCTAACCTCCTCTTAATAGCAACCAATCAGGCCCTAAACAAGGTATACACAAAGTATGGAAATCCTTATGTATCTGTTTAAGAAATACAGTTATTCACTTTTTCTGACAACTGAGGCAGAAAAACCAAAATGTTAGCCAACTCTGATTCGGTCTGAAACTATATCTCAAACGCCAACCTGCACTCGAAACTGCTTCTGCATCGGACCATGCGGCAAAAAGACTGAGGATATGACGTCGGTCATGCGCGTAGTACAGTCTAAGGTGACATGACCGACGCCAGCCTTATACTCTGGTATTCGCGGACTATACCCAATAGTAAGGACTGCAGCAATGGAAAACGAAGAACATCAACAAATTATGCATGTCACAACTGTCATCCTGGGTCATAGCAAAACTATCCTGCCATGAAGGCAACTGCGGTTCCTTAGTGAGATCCATAAAGGGAACCGTAAATGGGGAAAACTGTGCTATATCAATGGACTTCAAAGGCAATGAAGGAGGAGAATAAGAAGGGGTCTTTGGTGATGGGTGATCACCACCCAAGGAAGGATAGGTCCTGGGGGCAGGATACCTCTGGCCAGAAGCACTTGATCCACAAGATGCAAGACGTCATGTTCAGAAAGGCTTCTAGAAGACCTCACAGAGACTGAGGAAGAAACAGGTCTGTCCACAGAAGAAACAAGCTCGGTGCCCACCTCACCAGTCTGCACTGAGAACAATGGTGCCAAAGAGACTGGACTACAGGTGTCTGCGCTGAGGAAATCATCGGTGTCGAGGTCACAGTCTGCACTGACAAAAGGATCGGTGCCGAAATGGTTGCCAGTACCGAAGCTGGAGCCAACAAAATTGGTGCCAATAACTGAGCCGTCAGTTCCGAGAAAGATGTCGGAGTTGACGTGGTCAAAGTCTGTGTCGACTGTTCAGTCGGTGCTGGTGTAATAGTCGCAATAGTCTGAACCAAGGAGCCCCTCGGTATCGATATAATAAAGGCTACAGGAGAAGACGGAGCCAAGACCACTGGCGGCACCGAAGGCCTCGGTGCCAAAGGTCTAGGCACCGAAAGCACTGGGGCCAACTGAGTGAGCTCCGAAGCAGAAACTTTAGCCTACTTAGGTCTTGGTTGTCAGGAGTCCCCAACCGGGGACGAAGGCAAAGACTTGGTCTTAGTAGGATCATACAAAATTTTCTTATGGGCTCTAGGAGGGGTTGAAACCTCTGACCCAGAAATAGCCTCGGAAAAGGGAGATTTGAGAAGTCCCATCAGCAACAACTTATTTTTTCTTTCAATCAAAGTTCTATTGGAAATATTTTTACAAATACCACAGGGTGGGTCAGCAGATAAGTGGGACACACCCAAGCAATAAATGCACAAAGAATGTGCATCTGAAGTAGGTAATTTGTGTCCACAATCAGAACACCTTTTAAATCCTGGACTACCTTTTTTATCTGCCATGATAGAAAAGGAGACAGAAGAAAAGGTTCCAGCAATGGTACGAAGGAATACCCAAAGGCATACCTCTCAAGTGTACCTCATTACAAGGAACGTACCTCATTTGGGGTCTTAAAAAGTTCATGTTCCTCAAAGTTCCACATTAAAAGAGTCTGTCACACATTCAGTGTTAGGAATTTTTCTTACGTGAAATCCATGGTAAATAGAAATTAATTATATTAATCCATTAAAGGATCTTCTATATAAGTAAAACCAGCATATTTTAACCATCCTATGACCTTCCTAGTTGAAGCTGTTAATAAGCCATTAGTATGTGTTCCACATTTTGGCCATTTGTTGCACATTATGAAGGCGAGTGTTCCTCATTTTGGAGATGGAAGGTTGAGAGCTATGCCTGAAGGTAATGAAGAAAGGGAAGGGAATACCAACAATTGTAAGGGAGAAAATAACTCACAGCAAAAAGTGCAGAGTAAAGGGAAGAAAACTCAAGAAAATATGGTCGCTAAATGAGATAGGGTAAGCGACAACATATTTGAAACTTTTCTGACAGAAAAGTTATATAATAGACTATAATAACTATAAAAATAAAAAACAGCCACCAAGGACAAAACTGGTAGTCTTGATCGGTGAAAAATGAATTATCAATAAATTTAAGAATGTTTCTTTCCATTTTGCAAACATAACAACAATGTTAATGAGACTGAATCGGTCAAGGTTCTTAAGAGAAGAAGCACCTTCATCCCCCCACCTTACAATGAGATTGTCTTATTAGAAAGAGTAGCTGAAACTGAATTTAGAAGGATTTTATCAAAAGATGGTTATGTTATTGACAATCGTACTAGTGAAGAAAGATTATTATTGAGAAATTTGAAAGAAAATCAACAGTACAGGTTTATGAAACCTGATAAAGGTGGGGGGATGGTAATTATGGCAAAGACCGATTATTGTATGAGAATGACTAAAATACTGAATGATGAGTCAACTTATATTAGGGTATCTAAGAATGAAGTAAATAGAGCTTATTCAAAAATTGACCTTTTTTTACAGGATGCATTATTTCAGGGGGTAATCAATGAGGTGGAATATGATTACCTAACAGTAAAATTTCTCACTTTGCCAACAATTTTCGGGATTCCCAAGGTCCACAAGGGAATCATCAACCCTCCTTTTAGACCAATAGTTGCTGCTAGGGGCTCCAAAACTGAGCCCCTTGCTTCCTTTGTGGACACTTGGTCTAAACCTGCAGTTAGTGAAGCAGCACTTATATTAAAAGATTTGTTGCATTGCCTTGAGAGGCTGAGGAAAGTTAAAGACATTAACAGCAGTTATGTTTTTTTAACAGTCGACGCTGTCAATTTATTTACGGTTATTCCACATCAACAAGGTTTAAATATGTTTCATGAAAGTCTCTTGACTAGTACAACAACTGACAAAAACAAAATTAATCTGCTGATTGATTTAATGGAAATTATTTAAAAAAATAATTTCATTAGCTTTGAGGGAGAAATCTTTCAGCAGTTAACCGGTGTGGTGATGGAGGCAAAGTGCGCTCCTGTTTTTTCCAATTTGGTATTGCTTGCATGGGAAAAACTTTTCATCTTTCCCTCAAAATATAATGATAACATCATTTTATATAATCGGTTTTTGGATGATTTATTAATTTTATGGAAGGGTGATGAACAAACTATTGTTGAATTTATTGATTATTTAAATGCTACAACTCAATTTTTTTTAAGGAAAAGCAGAAGTAGCAAACAGATGACCAACTGCAACCAAGCCAGCATATATATCAACTCTTTCAGTATTCTTCAAAAACAAAGTCCAAGTTGAAATAATATAAACTATTTATTGAGACAGGTTAGCGCTTTCAACGGAATGTCTTCTTCAGACCTATGTATAATATATCAAACAACAATCCTTATATAGCGCTACAAGGTGGGAAAATCATTCAATCTTAAAGATATATCACCACTATTACAACTAATACAAAAATAGTATATCTATACATAAAATATATACATATATAGCTAATCAAAGCTTCAGTTAAAACATTTAAAAACATTTGACACTGAACCTAAAAAAACAATAATATATTGATTTAAATCAGTATCATTTAATACATTCTCACCTATATAATTTCCTATTCTTTAAAAATGGTTGGACTTTGTTTTTGAAGAATACTGAAAGAGTTGATATATATGCTGGCTTGGTTGCAGTTGGTCATCTGTTTGCTACTTCTGCTTTTTCTTACATTATTGACTGGCTTGTTTTATCGCAGAGTAGCATTTACTCCGTCGGGCACTTATTGGATTATTCATACTTTTTTCTTCATTATTGCCGGTGCACGGACGGGGACATGACTGACGTTACTGCCATAGAAGAGGTTGATGCCATTGAGCTCCCGTACACGATGAGACGAGTCGAGATGACGACTGAGCCGGTGCGGCCCTAGTATGGAAGTTCGGAAATTTTTCCGCAAACATATAACCCATTAACATTATAGTCGAAGTTCGAGGATTTGGATGGTGGTAATGTGGAGCAGTTCGACCGCGAAGGAATGAGAGCTGGTTTAGAATGATTGGAAGGAGATTTATACAAGCTTAAACGTATGCAGACTCAAAGACAGCACTTTGATGTCTGTTTGCAACGCAAGGTGATACCTAGAGGGCTAAGGGTCCTGAAAATGCCGACGACCGGCACGGTATATCCAGAGTTACTCTACAAGTGGCAAAGGCTGAATATACAGGTAAGCCTGAGCTACATGGAGTTACTCAATGAGTTTTTTAAACCACTTGAAGAAGTACTTAAACAAGAAGTTATTAAGCAACAATGCGATCTTTATGAACGCTATCCTGAGAAGTTTCTAGATGAACACTTTAACAGACTGTTAGATAGCGTCTCTCAGTATGAGAAACGCCTTTTAGACCAAAAGAAATCCAAATTGAGAAGAGACATTAATGATTTCCATAAAGGGAATATCTTTACCTGGCCGAGATATGAAGGAGGGAATCAAGGAAATTTTGTAAAGCAACCTGCTATGGACAAAATTGTTACTAATATAGATAAAACTGTTACTAACATAGAAGCTATAAGGAATACCTCTATAACAAGTGGTAAAAGTGATTTTGTGGTGGATAAGGGGAATGTTAGTACTGGATATATGAATGGCATTAGTACGGCTAATATGTCGACAGATGTGCAAGCTAAGAAGACCAATCCTGATAATATCAGGAATGGTTGCATTGTTAATGAAGGAATGATGAATGATATAACCCCTATAGACAATACTAATATTACCACTAGCGATTGCAACACTGGCCTGAGGGGAAGAAGCAATGGGAATGAGAGTGCAGATACATTGGTAGTTCGTAGAAAGACCAATGATGCTAACACATTCTCAGACAATAAGAAAAAGAATCAGATAGATAATGGTACAATAGGGGTGCAGAACTATGATATAGCACACCCTTTCCCCATCAGACTAGACAGGAGAGATGGAAGGATGCGCTCAGCAAGTCGGGGAAGACAGAAAAGGAAGCTCTCCCCAGAGAAATATATGAATCACAACATAAAGAAAATGTGGGAAGGGAGGAAGAACAATTAGTTTTTAATATATCTAAGCGTCTGTTAACAACAGATGAAATGATAGTATTGAACAAGGGTCTTACGTTTATTCCGACTAACGCCAGTATATATGAAGAAACTATTAGGGATTTCAAGTTATTTATCCGGAATCTTTCCTTAAAGATCTTTTTTAAGGACCAGAGTTCTAATTTAAAGAAAGAGTTCAAGAAACCTAGTGTGTTTACTCCACCACTTCATCCACTACTAGCTGCTTACAGCAGACTAGTGGAAGATGATATATCTAGGATATATGAAGAGAAGGGTAATAGGACACCGAGGAGTAAATTTAATTTAACCTTTAAACAGAGGGCGTCACTTAATTGCTTGATGAATGACCAATTCTTAGCTATTAGACCAGCAGACAAGGGTGGAGGCGTTGTATTAATGGATAAGGTGCAATACATTGAAGGAATGAAACGGATGTTATCAGATGAAACATATTATGGACATATAGGGGAGAGGATGGTTTATACTATAGCCCATAACATACAGAATAACTTGGAGGATTTATATAGAGCCAATATTATTGATAAAGAATTATTTGAGTTCATGTCTGTTGAATTTCCACTGATACCCGCCTTACACGGACTCAAGATACATAAGGATATGAGAAACCCCCCATTTAGGCCAATAGTAGCAGGCAGGGGGTGGTCAACTGAACCGCTGTCAATTTATGTAGAGAGACAGCTCAGACCACTAGTGGATGAAAATACTTATATTCTGAGAGATACGAAACAATTTTTGTTAGAGTTGAATGAGTTCCTGAGAGATTTCGATACTACAAGGAACTATCTTCTTGTTTCGTTAGATGTGAAATCCCTCTTCACAGTCATTCCAAATGTAGAGGGAATTCTTATGTTAAGTAATTATATGAAACGTAATTCAAAGATGCAAGTATCTAAAATAGAGCTTCTAATGTATTTTCTAGAGATGGTCTTGGAATCAAATGTGTTTTACTTTGAAGGAGAATTTTATCTACAGAGGGATGGCGTAGCTATGGGCACATCTTGTGCAAATAGCTACGCCAACCTGTATATGGCTGAATGGGAGTATGTCCATCTATTCCCTATGTATTTCTTCAAGACATATGTTCCTTTTTATAAACGTTTTGTTGACTAACCTGTTCCTTATTTGGACAGGTACTGACTGAGTTAACACAATTTGTAGATGCTATGAATTCCAGCAACAGGTATCTCAAGTTTACCCATGAGTACTCAGAAAGTAAACTTCCTTTCTTGGATATTTATATAGAAAAACTCCCTAATGGATTGGTTAATACGGGTGTATTTAGGAAGAAATGCCACAAGAATGCACTATTACATAGAACAAGTATGCATCCGGGATATGTATATCGCAATGTAGTAAAAGGACAAGCGATTCGTATATCTAGGTACAATCCAACTGAGCTAGGATATACTAATGAGATCAATGAACTAAGTAGTAGGTTTCTATCTAGAGGCTATTCAGTTAATGAGATCAAAAAAGGTTTTATTGATATGCCAGCCCTCAGAGAGAATAGTGCTGCCCCATATTTTAGTAATGGGCATTTGCACGGCTCATTTACGAATCAAGATTCCCTAGCAAGTGGTAAAGAAATAAACAAAAAGGAAAAAACAGCCTGCTCTATCTTTTACACTAGCGATGTAGGGAACATTAAAGATGTAATCAGGAAACACTGGGACATTTTAACTATAGACCATGAACTTAAGAATATAGTAGGGGAAGCACCTAGATTTATTTATAAGAATAAAAAAAATTTGAAACGATTATTATGCTACCCCAAAGAAAATATAGTGGAACACAATATCGAGTTATATGGGACAGAGAAGTGCAATAAATGTAATTTTTGTAATTACATTAATACCGACAATACGTTTATCCATCCCATAACATGTAGAGAATACACTTTTAAAGTGCATGGGAATTGTCTTACCTCAAACGTGGTTTACCTGGCATCCTGTTTGGAATGCCAGGCATTCTACGTTGGTAAGACTAATAGGATATTCAGGGATAGGATACGGGAACATGCCTATAATGTTAGGATAGGCTTGAAATCAAATGCCCTGGCTAGGCATGTTATAGAGAAAGGACATACATACACGTTTAAGTTTTTAATAGTGGAAACAACTATATCAGGACCTAGAGGTGGTGACATTAGGACCTATACCGAAACTAGAGAGGCGAATTGGATCATAAGATTAAGATCTGATATTCCACCTGGCCTCAACGGTATGGTCCCTGTCAAACCATTTTTAAAGAATAGGAAATTATATAGGTGAGAATGTATTAAATGATACTGATTTAAATCAATATATTATTGTTTTTTTAGGTTCAGTGTCAAATGTTTTTAAATGTTTTAAATGAAGCTTTGATTAGCTATATATGTATATATTTTATGTATAGATATACTATTTTTGTATTAGTTGTAATAGTGGTGATATATCTTTAAGATTGAATGATTTTCCCACCTTGTAGCGCTATATAAGGATTGTTGTTTGATATATTATACATAGGTCTGAAGAAGACATTCCGTTGAAAGCGCTAACCTGTCTCAATAAATAGTTTATATTATTTCAACTTGGACTTTGTTTTTGAAGAATACTGAAAGAGTTGATATATATGCTGGCTTGGTTGCAGTTGGTCATCTGTTTGCTACTTCTGCTTTTTCTTACATTATTGACTGGCTTGTTTTATCGCAGAGTAGCATTTACTCCATCGGAGCACTTATTGGATTATTCATACTTTTTTCTTCAATTTTTTTTAAGTTTACTTGCACTTGGAATACTGAGGAAATACATTTTTTAGATATAACAATCAAGAAAACACCTGAAGGTCTCTCTAGTAACATCTATAGGAAGGAGACTTATTCTAATTCGTTGTTGCATTTTAATAGTGGTCACCCTTTTCATCAGAGATAAGGCATTATAAAGTTACAGATGGTGAGAACATCTAGGTTAGTAAGTGACAATGAGACTTTTCAAAAAGAAATTTATAAATTAATAGGAATGTTTTTAGATAGGGGGGTACCCCTTGAAATTGTTACTTAACATCAAAAAAGATGTAATGAAAAAAAGGGAAACATGTTATTTCCCTATTTTATGGAAGAACGTTTTGGTTATTGATAATGAGGATAAAAAAGAAAATGCAAGTGCAATGTTTGTATTAAAATACAATGATAGGTCTCATGAACTGGGTTTATGTTTAAGGAATGTGTGGAAGTTTTGTTTAAGTGATAGTACTAAAAAGTGTTAGGTTTAGAACCCTTGATAGTGTATAGTAGAGGTATTAACCTTAAAGGTATTCTTGAAAGGGAGGTCAAACCTTGCAAAAAGTCACTTATGAAAAAATGTGGTTCATGTAGATCATGTATATTTATTAATGAAGGTCCATATTTGTGTGTTAAGGACTATAAATACACCATTTCATATCTAGGGCATTGTAATTGCAATACTAAGTGTTTAGTTTATGTTGCTTCTTGTACAGCATGTGAAGCGTTTTATGTGGGGAAGACCATCCGTAGGTTACGGGATAGGATATCTGAACACTTGAGATGTATTAAAAGAAAAGGTGAACACGATGCACTTTATTTACATACTATCAAATGCATGAATTTAAAAAAATTCTTGTTTTTTGTTATTGATTGTGTTGTCACTACTGAAAGGGGGTGTGATCTTAACAATAAAATTGGTGCCTTGGAAACTGAGTGGCAACTCAGTCTTAATGCCTTGAATTTTCCTGGTTTGAATGATGGGGTCTCTTTGATGCCCATCTTAACGTTAAAAGCAAGCCAGATTTGAGTATATTTAATATAAAACATGAGAAGAACATTATCATGTTTTTTCATTCTTAATATTTGGTAGAATTTTATTAACAAAACATTTATTTTTTAGGGTTGTTTATTTGTGTAGACTTAGATTAATTTTAAGGCACATTGAGTGAGATGTTTTTCTGCCTGTTTTTATACCTGTGTATTTTGAATTGTTTATTTAAAATTTTTTTGTAGGGGAGAAATGTAACAAAATTTTAAAGTGATATGGTGTGTTTAACTTGCAACTAGTTTTGCAGTGTGAGTTTCAGACTGGTTGGTTTGAATGCTTAATTAATCAATTAACTACATACTTTATTACTTAAGTGAAGTGTTTGTAAAATACAAATGAATCTGAAGAAGCCAGTATGTTTATCTGGTGAAAGCGCTTAGTCATTTATGTTTTAGTGTGTTATTAATTCATTTTTCACCGATCAAGACTACCGGTTTTGTCCTTGGTGGCTGTTTTTTATTTTTATAGTTATTACAGTGTTTTTCCGTTTGGAACTTATGTTATTTTGGTATATAATAGACTAGTCTGACAACAAATATCTATACTTAGCTCAAGAGAAGCAGCTTGACACGACCGAAAGGCAATGCGGCAAACAAAATCTGAGGTAACAGGGAGATGGGAATTATGGGTAAGAGTTTAGCTCAAGAGTTTGTAGCTGACGCGAGCTTGGAAGTTGGCCGGCTCGGTTCCGAGGTCGGAACTGATACCCATATGTAAGGAATGAATGAGGATTAACAATATCAGATTAACTGATACAGGTAATAGATGTCTATTGCTAAGACAATATATGATACAGAACATAGCAAATAGACAATGCCACAACTGTATACTATACAGAGTGCATGGCAAACAGAAGTGTTGTTAAACAGATGATAATATGTAAATTCTCAATGCAACAATGTAACTTTATTTTGCTCTGTTATTTAAATCACATACTAGATTTCTTTGCTTACCTGACATCAGGAGGATGGTGATTTATTTCAAGACACTAAATGTAGTAATGAGGACTGTCTGCTAAGGCAACCATATTTTAAAGTGAATAGTGATTCTAACTGTGTATGGAAAAGCCAGATGAGCTCAATGCAACATGAGTTCATGTAGTTACTGTGGGTAAACCTGATGCACAACAGGCAACAATATATTTTATGTAAGAGAAAAAACACGTTGGTTGCACACAGCAGATACCTTTAATTAAACAGATACAACTAGTAAGTGCTTTCATGGATAAATTCTGCTTCATCAGACTAACTCTGATAAAGCGGAGTGCATCCATGAAACACTTACTAGTTGCATCTGTTTAATTAAAGGTATCTGCTGTGTGCAACCAACGTGTTTTTTCTCTTACATTTGGATCCATTTACTAGTTGGTTGCTTTATCCAGTGGTGAGGGATCATTTTACTTTGAGTAACAATGTATTTTATGCTGCAGTACCATTAACCACTTGGTAGTTTTGTTTGTTTTTAGTCTATGAGGATGAAGGGAACATATTTTTTTTTATTTACTGATAGACAGTCATGGAACTTAGTTAATGACCACTACTGTGCATCAGTAGTATATAGAGCAGCAGACCCACAAAATGTTTTGATGTTGGTGAATGATTGTGACACGTGCCACAGATAGAACTCCCAGCTGGTGAAGAGCCTAAGTCAGGTGCCTGCAGAGGCTTGTGTTAGATCAGACTCTGGCTGTGAAGGGCTTATGTCTGGGATTTTGTCTACAGTATCATACTAAGATATGAGAGCTCTGTGAGGATTTGCTTATCTCAGGATCTTTTCAGCAGTGTGAACTTTACAGTGAGCAACTCCATTTGACTGAGGATAGTGAGGGCTTGATGCAATATTATGAAGGGGCAATCCTCATCAGGTTGTTGGAATTCTGTTGACATTGACTGCATACCATTGCCTGTAATTCATTTGATGGATAGCCCCCATCTGATAAACATAGTCTAAATGCTTGCACTGATTTATTGGCTTATAATGTTTAGCCCATTTAATATTGCTATGTCTAGAGCAACAGTCCATAACTAATAAATAACTCTGGCCTTCAAGCTCACACAAGTCATCAGCTATGTTTTGCCAGTGATCATGTGGTAAAAGATGGTAGTAAAGGCTCTTTTCTTTGATATGGTTTGTGAATGGTACAGAATTGACATTTAGACACAAATTTTATGATGTCCATGTTGATGTTTGGCCACGGTATAGATACCTTTCACTCCTTCCTAATAGCTTATTAGTCAGTGGTGTTTTTTATGCACCTTCTTCAACCTCATGGCACATTGCAAAGAGGGTACAACTACTCTTTCTTGGTACAGTAGTAGACCACCATGTTCAAGCAATTGTGCTCAGATGGTGTAGTTCACAAGGCAATCCTTCCCCAACATATGTGTTACATATTTGATAACTGATTCTAATTCATTGTGATTTCTGATAGATTGTTTCCATTTATCAGGCCTTTTTGTCGTCATTGATTGAGTTGTTATAGTGCACTGCTCATATGTAACATCTTCTTCTCTGGTACCTCACTGCAACCAGCTGCATATTGGATTTCTGGTTTATATGTTAACCACAATTAATTCCTCTGCAGGTCCATAACTTACTTTAGGATTGAAATGTCTCAGGCTCATAGGGAACCTTTGACATCTCAGTGATGCTTTGCCAAGTCATATAAATTAATTAATGGAACCAGTATGTTGTAGTAAGTCTAGAGCTAGAAACTATCTAGCCCCAATAGATACCTGGAGAAAATCTCACATGGCCCCCAGACTAGAAAGACATACTTTGTTAAGTGATTCAATATCAATTAGCATCCTGCAGCAATAAGCAATGGGTTGTAACAGTTGTCCAGTCATCTGGGATCATGCAGCACCTACACTAAGACCATTAGTCTGCTTGGAAACATAATTCTAGGCAACCATTCTAACAGTAATCAACATTTTTTTTTTGCATTGGTGAAAAGCTTATGCTTAAAAATCTCCCTGTGACCAGGTTACATCTTTCTTTACTAAGCATATCTTTGGATGTCGCATTGTATGCAGATCTGGAATTGATTTTCCCAGGAAGTTCATCAAGCTTGGGGGCTAACATAGTTCAGGTACACAGGCTGGACTCTAACTCTGCTTTTGTTGAATCTTGCCTGCATCAGAGTTGATCCCACTAGCACTTACGATGTGACCAAAATACTGAATCTCAGACTTACCAGAAAAGTTGTTGCGTCTTTCGGCTTTTCCCGGTTAGTGGTCGCCACAACGGAACTCCGGTCTGCTAAGGATTGGCAGTAGATTTTTGTGTGCCGAGTTGCTGGCCCTGACACACAACCTTTAATGAATTTACGCCCATTCATGCATGTCTTCACACAGAAGACGCTCTAGCTGAGAATCAAACAGGACAACGTCTTACTGTGAGGTGACAACGCTATCGCAGCACCACCACCAGAAACGTGTTTATCTTTATATATTTTCAAGTCACTTGTTAATGACTTAGAACAGTGTGTTCAAGTCTTGAGTCATGTGTCCCTTAATCAGTAACAAACATCAGTACACCATCCATGACAATAGCAACACCTTCCTGCCCTTTAAACAGATTGCGCATCTCGTGTTGAAATATTTCTGGAGCTAAAGTTACACAAAATCATCATAATCATTAACACCCCCTTTTTTCCCATTTTCTTCATGGGTTCAGGATGTCAACTCAACTGTCAGCATTTTTCTTAATTCAATGCCACTTTCCTACCTTCTTGTCTATTCTAGCAACTCTATCTCACATGCCACAGCTCTGCTTAGCAGATTTTTTATGTACAGACCTTCCAACAAATAAATCCAAAAATCATACTTATGTACTTTTCACTCAGACATTGTTACAAATTTAGCAATGCTTTGAGGTTGCCTGCAGGGTACATATTTCTATTTCTGCTTCAATTGTGCAACTATGGATGCTTGATATGCTATTATAGGTAGCATGTGATATCATAGTTACAGTGACTCTTGCTTCAATCTTAAAGCTTAATAGGTTACATGAATCACAAGACTGACTTACCAATCTGATTCAGTGCTTGGCATTGCAGTCACCGAACACAAGAAAAATGCTTTCTGAACACTTTACTTTTATTCTCAGCAGGCATTTCTTTCACTAGCATTGCTTTACGAAAGACAAAAAATATTCTATCTTATTATATTTCTTACACATTCAGCTACCTGCAGCGCACTGCTTTGATTTAGGATGAAAATGGTCACACCTCTTGCATTTACAAAGCTTACATTCACTTGTCTTCTCAAGTACATGTTTACATTGGCCAATGTCATGCTTTGTATTACATTTGTCATTTTTTTCTGCAGTTTATCTCACACACATCCTTTGCTGCATTCGTATTAGAATTTTTCTCTTCAGTAGTTCAACCAACCTCTTTAGCAATTTGCATTGCCTTTTTTCAAATTCACCTCAAGCTGTAACGTTTTATTTTTTATCTTTTGACACACTTCACTATCAGCTAGGCCAATCACAATTCTCTCTAATTTGTTCATCTATAGGTTTGTGAAACACACTGCCTCAGAAGGTCCATATGAGTGTCTGTCAAAAGCTAAAGTGCTCTCTCAGTTTGCTTGCACACATCTGTAAAACCATACCCTTTAACAATATTTCCTTTTTGTACAAAATGTTCATTCAGCTTACTAATTAATTGCTTATATGTAATAATCTGGCATTCAGAAAATGAACTATTT
Organism: Protopterus annectens; assembly: GCF_019279795.1. Lineage (NCBI taxonomy): Eukaryota > Metazoa > Chordata > Ceratodontiformes > Protopteridae > Protopterus > Protopterus annectens. The sequence continues at coordinate 967,760,246 of NC_056732.1, forward strand.
AGTTTCCATTTCTCTGTCCATAGCATTTCTAGACGTTTTTATCCAGTTTTGCTGCAATTAAAAAATGCCAAGGCAAATTGTTTTGCAAAGCTGAGGAGTTTAGGGGGTTATATTTCAACATTATTAGTAAAAATCAGTATTCTAGAGCTATATGTCTGTTATTCAGTAAAACAGTTATCTTGTGGGGTAAATGGCTTTTTTCAGGAAAAATGGCTGTCTCTGAGTTTGGTGACATTCACCTGACTCAGTGCATCTTTCCTGTCTGAGATGGCATTTCCAGTCTTTTCACTGAAAAATATCCTGGTTCTGACACCATGCCACGATACATACCAGTGGTTGCCTAGTTAAGAAATTTCTGTTAGTCATTAGCCTGTTTCCAGTATTATCTCGTCATACATGTTCTTTTTTTATTCTTATCCATTTTCTAGTCTTTCATATAGCATCAAATAGTATATACATTGGAAGAGATAAAACATAGACTATGGTTTCCTGGTCTGGAGAACTAAGTCTGTGAAAGTGCAGGGGTGACTTTTCCTTGCCTTCTGTCTGTTTCTACAAAGAATGTTTATATGCATTTACTGCATTTAACTTGCCACCACGTTAGCACTGATTTCTTCTGCATGAAACATTTGTCAAACACAGTGGCTAGGATTTATAGAATGTTGGAACATAGACTAGCGCAGGTGTTAAAAAGGTGCATAGAGACAAGGTAATTTGGATACAAATTAGTGCAGCTGCACCAGAGTAAAAAGAGTGCAGGAAAGAGTATATGCAAATTACCACATAATGTTATAAAAATGCAGTACCCAATGCAAATGAGACACAGTAATTATACAGGAAATGGTATCAAACATGCTAGATCAATTTGTAGACATATAAAATAGTCATGCACACCTGTTCTGAATGCCAAGACTTGATAAAGTACTCGTGATTTACAATACTTGTGATACCAGTAACTGTATCTGAATAGCATGTGTTAGTGGCTTTTGTCAGGGACAGTGCCAACAGTGCATCATGCCACAGCACTCTGTGCCACTGCAGATGATAACCCCAGTCGTTTACCTATCAGTCCCTGACTGGCCAGCAGATCAAGGGCTATTTTCATGTGGACTGGGATATCATAGTAGAACTTGTGGTATTGCATTGCCGAGCAGAATCAAAAGGAATTCAGGGACTGACCATACCAATGGACATTAAAGAATAAGTAGTTAGAACTATTCTAGCATATGTGGACATTTCAGTGACCAGTGATGACATGCTAGGACTATCACAGGTGTCAGTCTTGCATACCTTACATCTTTTCTTCGATATTAAGATGCAACATGTGGAGGAGAAAAAATATTTAAAGGACTGCAAAAATGATAACTACTGCTATGTGGATATTTTATAACAGCACATTATGTTGAGCCATTGATTGTACACACAGTACTAGCAAGGCTACACTTCATCCACAGGGTATCAGCTAAATCAACAGAAAGAGCTTCCACTTGTTTAACCTGTGGTGCAATGCCTACATCAGAGTCTGCTTGGTATGTGTACATGCAAGCAGGTACAGATGCCAATATAAAAAGTTACAATTTAAACTGGTAGCAGGCCACATGTATTGGTGCTACTGTTGTGTGTTGTAAATGATGCATGATATGTGCTAGAGATGTGGCTAGTGATTTCTATCTGCAACTCACGGACCATGGTAGAAATGGTTTATAATACTCTGCATGCAAAATCAAGGAATGTGCCGTCTGAGAGTTTAGGCTACAATAGTACCATATGCCAGGCAAAGGTTTGTGCAATACCCCATGACAATAGCCAAGAGGCAGTGTCTGGTCTACAGCTGCGGAACGTTGTACAGACAACACAGAATACAATGATGACTAACCTATGCAGACCATGCATAGCAGTGCATAGACTGGCTAAGCTTGGTGTCAGATGTTACCTTACCCATGTTAGAAGGTGGTAATTGCACAGTCATCATAATTTGCACTCATGTGGAGAACACAGTGAGAGGTGGCAGTAATGGTATAAGGTTTGGGTCATGGGAGACGGATGTGGTAGCTGGGTATGCTGAGACTAAGTTGTGGGTCTTCAGGAATCACATCATGCAGTGGTTTGTGAAGTTGTCATTTCCCAAGCAGTGTTCACGTCAGTGACTTGATGTCTAAGGGTTCAATATTGTTCATGACTGGGATGACACAGTCCATGTTGGGCTACTAAAGATGTATGGCTTCCATGACCAAAATGATACCCACAAGAAGATATTGCACTGCATTTGCCTACAGGGGATATCAAAGTAATAGAATTATGGAAAAGAGTGCTTACAGCCTGGTGGCATGTTCCAAGTGTGGGGATTAAGGAGTTTCAGTGGACACAAGCTGGAAACTGGACACATCCAAATGTCTTGGGCTCTGTGATCAGTGCTGACAATGATGGAGTCACACAAATGATTTATCTCTCATCTATGTATGTTTGACCTATGGTTGGTGCTCTTATAACTAGATCCTACATTTGCCATGGACGTTGTGGCCTGCAGAAGCAGACCTGTGGGTGGTTGCCATGTTTCTCCCGGAATCACTAATGAATACAATGTTATCCAGTATTGATCTGAGCAGCAGCATCTGTTCCCTGTTCCTATACTGCATGTCACTGTGCAGGACCTGCACATCATTCCACAGGCACTGCACATTGTCATGAGACCACAGAACACACTCATCATCTCCACAATGCTGTAGGTAGCAGCTGTCTTCCTGATTCACTAAACTTCACATCCATTTTTTAATTCAAAATGTTGCACCCAGGTTAGGGACAAGCCTTAGTCATCATATCAGTGAAAATGAGCATGCGTCTTTTCTATAGGGTATACACACATGTCAGAGGTAGTGTGGTTCACAGATATAATGTCTGTCTGGGACTCTTATGTAGCCTATATCAAGTTCACAGTTACAGGACATGCATTACTACTGCACTGATGAGTCTAGAGATTTAGCATGTTCCTCTCCATGGGCCTTTCATGTGGGGGAGTAAGCCATTCTACATTAATATTGGCTGCCAGCATTGCTGCTCTACTATCAGACTGTGCCATACACACACTGCCATCTTCCGCAGACACAGAGGACCTGCTGACAGCAGTCATTTTGGTTTACTAGTCACAAATAAACCCAGTGAAAGTATGAAGACAAGGTACCTGCTTCAGTACCCAAAGACAGGGTACCTGTTTTAGCACCCAAACATATTCCTAATCACCCCCTCTAACAGCAGGTATACTATACTAGTAGATGTCAAACTATTTGAATAGCATATTAGCACATGCACACCTTCCTGAGCAGAGAGCATTGTAGTTGCAGCCTGAAGGTACATGAAGGACAGATATGTAGAAGTTGCTTGATAAATATTTCCTGTCACACAAGAATCGCATATACAGTGTGGACATTTAATTGTTATAACTAACCTAGTACATCAGCTACTGACACAAGTCTTTGTCAGACATTTGAAATATAAAATGCTTGAATGCTAAAATAGTTCAGATCATAAAGATTCGAAAGCACAACACCTTGAATCATAAAGATTCAAGCAATTTTTTTTCCAGGGGACAAGCCTGCTACTTATGTATGCCAACCCCAAGATCACACTGCAGTGCTGAAAGGGCACATTCCCCAGTCCTTGCTGTAAAGCAATTTTGTATATGTAAAAAACAACAACCTTTGAAAAGATAATTTTCTGACTCTGCAGATGATGTTTCAAGGTCTCAGACTCTTGAGAGTTTGAGTGCTTGAAGGGAACCCACTAACACTTATGCAGTCATCACTAGTCCAGTTCCAACAATCAAGCTACCTCTAAGTATGAGCATCAGCTGCCCTTCCCCATTCAAGGACATCAAGAACTCCTTTGCCTCTCTAATCTGCACCTGTGTTGTTGTTGTCTAGCTCCTGTGGTGTAGATATACTTGGTAATGTCCCACATCTTGCTGTTGATATGCAATATCAAATAATTTGTCCTTAACTGCACATGCTGAGTAGATTTATTATGGCCTACCACTGTACTGCTCATTGCCACATCTGCTCCCAGTTACCTCTGTCCATATTACCTTGGTGCAGGATTTACATACAGTGTATAGGGCCTGCTCTAACACTCCAGAGTCTTGGGTGGGGAATTTTATTCGGCATTTGCCATTTTAGTGGACACATGGCAAGACATGTACGCCTGTAAGTGGCAAATGTTGGTCAGTGTGTGTACATGGCCTTCCGTAGATGTTCTGTGCATTTGTGTACTGTCCCCCTCCACCCTCATAATGGACAGTGATTTGTACCCTGCAGTTCTAGAGTTGTAGTGCTGTGACCACCCCCCTCCCTTTCATGTACACACTGCAGCAAGTACATATTATCATAACCCTTAACCTGCATCAGTGTATTAATATCTTGTATTTCTCTGTACACAGTGTTCCCTCAGCCCCCCACCCCAATGCATTGTCATATTAGCCTAATTACATTATCCATCATGTACTGTGTAGCATGTTCTTCCCTAGGAACACCTAACCCACAGTGTACCCATCACAGCTAGACATGATAGTGCCTTGTCATCGAGTTGTGTTCTCACACCAACATGCATCACTTTCTTTATGTCCTTTTTGCTGCCATCCATCATACATGTTAAGTTTAATGCATGGATACATCACCAAGCATCTTGTCCTTCTTTAGTATGCATAATCTGAAGTCCATGGTTGTAATCTGTAAAGTTCTGATTCCACAGTTGCTCACCTTGTTATGCAAAATGGTGCCACTGCCTTACATCACAGTAACAAAGGCCTCCTTGCATGGCAGTTATGGTTACGATGCCATTTAGCACTGTTGCTTCTGAATTGTTACTATAACTAAATATGCCATCCATGTTAGCCTGCACTGCCATGTTCACCCTGGAGATAAATCGCATGCGCACATTATGCTTGTGCAGATATACTGTTTAGTTCATAGTGTCATGGTTCTGTGTTATGGAAGATTATGGTGCTCTTCTCTTGTTGTACTACACTGGGTGCTCCTTGATGTCTGATAGTTCATCCAAGCATGCAGGTCTACCATATTGCTCCTCAAGTTAAGCTTTGTGAAGGAACATAGCTTCTTCAGCAGAGGAATTAGCAGGGATTCTACATAGTGTCCTAGTAAGAGCAAGATTGTCTTGTATCTCCTTCATTGTGATTTTCAGGAGCACCTGCTTGATAATTATGATGAGTCATTATGCATGATGAATACCATACATGAGTTTATCAGCACAGTGATTGATACCCCAAAGATTTCAGCAGTTCAGGCACTGATATAATGACCTAGAGTGGCACCATCCTGACCTGCATTCAGAATGGGAGGCAAAACCTAGAAAGAGAGGTCAGAATTATAAACCTTATTTTAATTTCTTCTCTATTAATAGATTTACAGTAGCCGAGGAGTGGTGATTTAACATGGAACAATGTTCCCAGAGAAAAGCGTATATATATCCTGGCGTTAGTGTGCATATGCCATATGCAAGTGGATCTTTAATGATGTTCTTTTATTTATGATTTGCTTTTTTATTTCAGAATCATAACTGATATTCTTTTTCCAGGTTTCATGATGTTTTATTTACTGGAATTAAAGGTGAGGTCAGTGCCACTAAGTCAGGTGTGAATTTTTTGACCACCTTAACAAATTACAGCAACTGTTACTGAAATAAACAACTTGCCCATTTTGAATCATCAGAATATTTGGTTATCCATAACCAATTTCTCACTTTTTCATCTATTAAATATAGTTAAAAAACAGGAGGGCCCTATACAAAGTCCCATGAGACAGAATTAGTAATCATAAATGTGCTGGGCTTTTAAGCCACACTATGTCTGTGTCAAGTTGTGTAACCAGTGTTTTATCCTTTAGATTATGAATGGATTAACATTTAATGCTTTAACTCTCAGTTATTTTCTTATGTGAAAAAGGGTCAAATGTCCAAGTAAGTTCAAGGTAAGCATCATACACTGTTAACCTTTCATTAAATGCTGGTATTACTCCCTTAATGAAAGCTACAAGATTCTGAAGACATTCATTCCCCTTAGGAAATCCATACTATTTTATATTTAACAGAAGTCAGTTCTTTTTACCATTCCATATAAGCTCCATTATGGCTGCCTAATTCAAAAAATAGGCCAGACAGTCTACTGAATTTAAAATTGCTGGGGATTGATTTACCCCCCCCCCCCCATCAAGTAGTACAACTATTCTTGATTAAATAAAATACAGAAGCTATTCTCTTTTCTTATCAAATCATGCAGGTCCAGCTGTGAATACAAGTTTGATATCAAATAATGAAAGCAGTTATAGGTATTCTTTACATCAAAAAGCTAAACATGAAAAAAGGTGAATGAAACATGTTATCAATAAATACTGAAGCAATCACTCATCCACCGAAAATGTACTTGATAAAAATTTTGCATAGACTTAAGAAAAAGCAAAGCATTAGGGATAGCCACCCAGTGGTGAAAAACACAGCTCTAGATGAGTGTCACTGTTGAAGTGACACCCTGACTCCATGTACAAAAATGGGAAAAAGGTGTGGATGGATGGATATGCCAGAGTGCAGTTACCTGAACTTTTGAGCTATGAGTAGACCTTCATTGTGAGTCACCTAAACAACCACTGCATGACTGACAATGGGTGAATGGGAATAGATGTGGAAAGTGGTTCTAAGACATCCTTAAAAGATGGTGACCTCTGAATCTGCAAATCATTAGTAAACCAATTGATCTCATATAGGACTAAATGATTATGGTGCTTAGACTACACTTTTTAGATAACTGGAGACTTCAGAGCTGTTGCAACCCTTAAAACTTAGTATTCCTCCCTCAAACCCTTGGTTTTATTTAATCAAGTTCATTACATCTGTGTGAAAGTATGTGTGTTGGGAGGATTCTTGGGCCTTCCATGGTGCTGGATTTTCATTTTTGTCAATAATCTGTAGATCATGCATGTAGGGCTGCCATTTTGTAGGGTGGATGTAAGGTGTTATGATCAGTTTAACTACATTATTTATGACCAAAAGAAACATAAATGGCAGCATAATACTTCAATGCAACTAGACAGTAAGAGGTTTGATGTTTTTGAACAACAGAAAAAAAATGAAGGAGGTAGGATCTTGCGGGGGCGTTCTGTGGTATAAAAGCTAATGCATTTGAATCTGCAAACACTATTCAGCTAAATATAGAAAATCAAAGGATATAAGGTAAGAATAAGGTTGGATATACAAGCCACAGACCGTATAAGAAAGCAGTTTGAAGCCAGCTGTACCTATTAAACTTAAAGCGGTCATACAGTGGAGTAAGCAGCTGGCATGAGTTAGTGAGACAGCAAGATAGAATCACATCAAGATGATGAAAAACACTTTGCTTTCAGACTAAGAAAGAAATGTGCCAAGGGCTATTAGAAAGAAGTGCTGGACAGCTTTTTCTTCCCACTTTCCTGCCACATTTTAAAATTGCAAACTCTAGTAATTTACATGACATCTAAGGTAATTTTCTATCTTGTGAAAATGACTTTGTCCACTTTCATTTGCATCAAAATGTATTGTAGAGACATAATGTATTCGAAAGTTAGACTAAATAAATTTCTGTACCTCTCATCAGCTTGACATGTGTAAATTAAAAACTGTCCAGTTTACATGTTCTTTAATAAACACATCACTCTTTGGAGAAAAAGAATGCACTGTTTACTTGGCTTCTGTGAAAAATGCTATCCGCTTTTATACTATTAAATGTTTGCTAAAACAATTCATCCATCTTCATTGACTATAAATTGACAAAAAACTGCCAGCTAAACACAAAGGTATGTGCTTTTGGAAGGAAAGTTAAGAAAATGCAAGTGCTGCAAAACAATGTTATCAGAAGAATCACATGACTTAAGGCTATGTAGCCCAATGACCATAGAGAGGCCAGTAAGTCCCAGGGTAACTTTGAGAGCACCTATCTGGTCGTCTAGGCTTTGTTTGAAGGAAGATACTTAATCACCTTGCATCACCTGCAGAAAATATTTATTCTAGAGAGGGAGAGGAGTTGGATGATGAATCTCTCTCCCCATATTCTGCCTCTCAGTAGTCACCTTGGGATTAGTGCTTCTGTTTTCTCCTGGTATTTCCTGGACACTGCTGATCACCAGAAAGCTTAATAACTGATTTCTAGGTGACAGCTTAGAATCTGTGCTTATATTCTGATCCTGGTGAGAGTAGGAGCAGAGTGCATTGATTCCTGACTCATTCTGGTTGGAGAGTGAGTGTCTGTGCTTAACATACCTGATTGGTCTGGTTGCTATTCAAGGCATTTACCAGAAAAAGGCTACAAGGCTGCAGACCCTTACATCATCTGGGACAAGACTGTGGAACATCAAACAGGCCATGGCTTGCTTCTCTTCTTGGGATCTGTGCTAAAACTAGCTAGTTTTTTTAGTTTCAGCACTCAAAACTGTTTCCTTGTGCTCAGCACTTGCTCAGAACTCATTGTAAGCACTAAATAAACTACAGATTACTACAGCACTTGACTTTCCTCACTTGTCAAGAGGAAAACTGTTCTTAGTACTTAAATTAATAAGCACCTATCCAGGTATGTCCATGGGTTAGACCCCGGTGTTTTCTCCTGACCAGCTGATGAATCTGGGCATCTTGTGGTAATGTAGCAAATGTCTCATGTACACTGACAACCATCTCCTCCTACCACCCAACACTACAACCTGTGAGAGAAGCACTTATATAGCCAAACTGGAAGCCAAGCTCTCTCCTGCAAAGACTGGACTAGACAGTCAAGAGGAGAAGGTTAACACCTGCACCACACCACACTCAGCACATAGTCCTTCAAAACCCACACTGCCAAAACCCAGACCTAGAAACACAAAGCACGCACCCACATTCATGGAGGCTCTCAATGAAAATCTGCTCAAGCAACAGAGACCTCCCAAGCTGAAACGCAGAAAACCACAACCCCCCAACACTACCCAAATGACACATAGCTCAGAAAATCAGTGTGCCACTCAACCTCAGCCCATAAGGCAAAACAACATACCCAACACACTAGTCATAGGTAACTCTAGTCAGGCACACTGATGTCCCACTCACCAGGCTAAACAAGGAGAAAGTTACTGTCAGCTGCCTATCAGGTGCCAGGATCCACCACATAATGCATGGACTCAGGTCACTCCACAACAAGTACAAATATGACTCTGTCATTGTCCATGTTGGTGTGAATGACCTGAAATGTACCTCCCTGGACTACATGAAAAGTGACATGGAAGAGCTCTCGGATCTTGTAGCCCAGGCAGGTATGTCCCTAGCCCTGAGTAGCATCCTGCCGTCACCCAGAATGATACCACAATTCAAAGACAAAATAATTGACTTCAACAATTGGCTAAGCTTTTGGTGTCATTCTAAGGGGATCCAGTACCTGTCTGCCTGGGATGACATGGTTGACAGACCACAATCGTTTGCCATAGATGGCCTGCACCTGTCGCCCCTGGGATTCTAGATACTGGCTAAGGCTCTTACCACCCCTATAGTGCCTTTTTTAGGCAAGGTTCAAATGCTAAATTCACCACTGTAACAGGTACAAGCAAGCAAACTCTGAGGGTAATGTTACACAGTTCTAGAAGTCTAAACATCAAAATGCACTCACTCGAGGCACTCCTTAAAATGGAGAACATCGATATCTGTGCAGTGACAGAGACCTGGTTCAAGGTTCCAGAGAGCACATCTGGATTACCAGGCTATAATTCATACCACATCTTTCGGCCACCTAACTTGGACTGAAGCACTAAAGGCAGATGAGTGTCCATATTCTCAACATAATGCATCCAAAATTATCCAAGTGTAACTAACACTGGGCAAGACTGCAGTCCAGGTTGTAGCTTGTTACAGATCCCCTGCCATGCCCTAGGATTCACACTCTTCATTTCTTAAGATACTGGAAAATGTTAGGGTACAACCCAATACCTTAATTATGGATGATTTCGACTACCCCACCATCAGCTGGGAAAACTACTCATGTACTGACTCTTTCGCTCAATGTTTTCTGGAATTCATAAATTCCAATGCCTAGGATCAGCTTGTCCACACCTCCACCAGGGCCAGCAATATCCTGGACCTGGTCATTACCAATATGGGTAACTGGTGTTCCATGCCAGAGGTAAACTCCTCACTGGTCAGATCCGACCACAAGCTAATCACCCTTGAGATCCATATCCCACCCCCATTAAGGAAACCACTGTCAAAAACTACTCCAAAGCCAACTTCATGCTTCTTAAGATAGAAGGGGCAAACTTCACAACACCCATTCAGATGGAAAATAGAGGTACAACTGCTGAATCTTACACAAATGCACTGTATAAGCAGATACACAAGTGCATGGATCATGCCATCTCCAACAGACCCAAGATGCTATCCTACAAAAAAAGGAAGCCAATCTGGTGGTCCCCTGCCATAAACAAACTCTACGACAGAAGAAAGAATCTGTTGCAGAAAAGAGTAAAATCCCAAGACTGGAGGAACTCCCTGTCAGCCTCAGCAAGAAGCTGAGATGCCTCATAAAATCCTCCAAAGCCAGTTATGAAAATAAAATCACCACTGATTCCAAAGACAACCACAAAGCATTCGACAGCTATGTCAAGAATCTCAATGGCAACACTCAAATCTGCTCTGAGCTACAGCACAATGACACTAAATATACAGAACCAACTGATATTGCCAACATCCTGGCAGATTAGTTTCGGTGCTAATTTTACCCCCCTCTCACCCTCCAAAGGGCTCATCCTAATACTGGAAGAATGCAAAGCCCCTGGAATCACGAATGAACAAGTAAAGACCATACCCTCCAAAGCCAAAAACACAGCACCCATGGGACCAGACAACATCCCAGGCTACCTGTTACATGAACTACAGAACAAACTGGCACCCTACCTAAGTACCATGTTCAGTCATAGCCTCACCTCAGGCTATGTGCCTACTGAATGGCGCACACCAACAGTTATCCCACTCTAGAAAGAGGGTGCTACCACAGACCCCAGGAACTACCACCCCATTAGCCTGACGAGCCTGGTCTGCAGGACCATGGAATATATCATCATGGAACATATAAACAAAAACATAGGCAATCTCCAAACTCTGGACTGCACTCAGTTTGGGTTTGTAAAAGGTAGATCATATCTACTAAACTTGATTGACTTCTTTGAAGCAATCACTAGAGCCGTAGATGAAGGCAAGGTAGTGCACACATCCTATCTTGACCTCGCCAAGGCTTTCGATATCAACCTCCACTCTGGAATTATAGATAAATGCACTAAAACAGGGCATAAATCCCTATGTCACAAGATGGGTGGCCAACTGTCTCACTGACAGAACCCACACAGTAAAAGTAGCCAACTCTAAGTCCGACTTTAGACCAGTGACGAGTCGAGTAGCACAGGGTTCAGTCCTGGGTCCTCTCCTGTTCGGCATCTACTTCTCAGAAGTGCAGGCTAACACAGAAGGTCTTTGGCTAACAAAGTTCATAGATGACTGCAAAGTGGGAGCCATAACAGAATCACCTAATGATGTAGAAATTCTACAAAAAGGCCTCACAGAGACAGCTGCTTGGTGTCAAAGTCATGGCCTCAAGCTCAATGCCAAGAAGTGCATTGTCACCCCCTTTGGGAAAAACTCGGTACCCATGAACTACCACATAGGTGGTAGCTCACTAAACAATGAAAGTGTGATAAGAGGCCTCGGGACACAGGTGGACAGTAGTCTCTTCTTTGATAACCACATTGCCACAGTAGTCAAGAAATCCTTCTACATGGCACACCTCATCACAAATGGGTTTCCTCTTGAAAAAAGGAGGTAATTGCTCCTCTCTACTCATCCCTCATCAGACCCATTATAGAGTACAATGCCCCGTTTGGCATGTATCACACAAGACAGCTAAAACAATTGGAAAGGCCACAGAAATACCTCACTAAGAGGATTACCAGCTACAAACAAATGCCATACGCAGACTGTCTCAAAAAACTCCAGCTCTTCTCTGTCGCATATCACCTTCTCAGAGGCGATCTCTGCCTAACATACAAAGCTATGTCAAACCCAGAGCTGTTGGACATGCTACACTTAAAAATATCCTAGTCTCTCCAAACTACATTGTCCAGGGGCCTAAGCCTTGTCACCACAATAAACAGAACATGCTGGAGGGATAGAGTTCTGTCCCAGAGACTTCCCATACTCTGGAACATACTACCCATTCATGTCAAGCAAAGCTTCTCATTGGCCCTCTTTAAGAAAAATCTTGATAACTGGATGGGAAATAGAAAATTCACCCTGGGGATCACTTCTGCTGCACTGCTTGACAGGGGCACAGGAAAATAATTTTCTTGGGTGGCAAAAGCCAGGGAACCTTTTTGGCTAGGCTTATATAGGCCCCAGGGCCGATAGCCTAGTACCTACCTATGAACCTAATCACGTTCTGTTTATCAGGTGATGAGCTCATTAACGTATATTCCCTTTTTAAGGGCATGGCAGAACTTCTAACCATCAGCTGTCAATAAATGACACAGTATACAATGCAATTACACAGAAATAAGGAAAAATAATCACCAGTCTTTTCCTTGTCAACAAATATTTTGATAAGGCTATTTCCAGCTCATTTTCAGCCCGCAGGAAGAGAAGCCATGGCTGCCATGATGTGGATGGGAGCAGTGTGCCTGTTGAAGAATGCAGCTGTCCTTTCCATTGCTCATCATTTTTACACATTTAATTGTCATTGGTGATTAATGTTAAGAATGTGAAGCGATAAAATATAGTACATGGTGCACAATGGTGAAGTCTTGGCTGACACTACTTAGCTGAACTGCGCATTCCTCAAACAAGGCTCTTGTGTTTGTGATTTTTCCCTTCCCCTGAAGTGGAAAGTCTGAGTGTGTATAGGACAAATCCTTCTCCCAGTCAAAGTGCATCAGTTGCTTTACTTTCTGTTAACTCATTTTTTTGAGGAATTGGGTTTTGATGTATTGACATGGATCCACAAAAGCATATCTAGGCAAGACTGACATGCATTGTGCATGTTCTCGTATCACATCAAGTCATAGGGCAGCTGCCTCTAAAAGTTGTAGCCAACTCAGGCAGTAAAATTCAGTACTGGGACAGAATATCAGAATGCCAGACTCCAGAACTCCCTAAGGACTTGCTGGAATATCTGTTAAAAAGGGGTGGAAATAAATGGCAATCTTATTAAAACAGCTAGAGTGAGTTATGAAAGTGATGTAGGGCTGCAGCCATACTGGTTCCATACCTTCAGCACCACTGAAGTTAAAAGTAAAACAAAATGCAGTTTCTACAATAAAAGAATGACTACTGTCCATAGTCATGATGTTTAGAATGCTGAGTGTTACTAGCTGTAACTCAAAATGTAAACCTAACACTGTGACAGTGTGACTGTATACACACCTACACATCTGTAATTTTTATAGGAGGAATTAAATGGGCAAGGCATTGTAGAACTGCAGTGTACAACATGTTGATCAAACTGCAGACCTTTATTTTCCAGGAACTATAAAATCATAGTATTTATTACCAAAATGTAAATATGAAGAAGTCACAAAAAGAATACAATACACAAGTCACTCTGTTCTTAGAGCTTATGATGGTACTGAAAGGGATGCATTCCAAAGAAGTATAGGGATTGTAACATCTGCAAGGCAGGATAGAAACTCTGATAAATATTCATCAAGCCATGCATTTTTCTGCTTGATGCAATATTTAAAAGAAAGCAGACGTGGCTATAATCTCATTGTGATGTCATCGGGAGGGCAGGTTAACTATGAATTTTAAAATTCGGTAAGTCTGATGCTAAATTATTACAAGATCTTATTTCCCATAAAAAAATACTTTTTTTTCTTTTTCTCCAAGCATTACTTCCATTAGGACTGACATTTATTTTGCTTTTACAACAGCATATTTATAAATTATTTCTGAAGAAAACAAAAGATTGGTAAAAGGCAGTCTTTCCCCTCATCCTCACAGACTGCATCACTGCCAACCCTAGATATCTGATAGCTCACATGCTTTCTTTAGGAAAAATATATAGCCCTGATGTTTCCCATTATGATACAGCATCTCTGTATCCCATTATCCATCATATTTTGTCCCAAGAGCAAAGCTCATGCTTATGCCGCTCTTTGATTATCCCATACTGTTGACATTATTGACTTTATAATAACTGAATTATATAGTGCTGCATATTTCCCTCAGTTTGCTCCATGAACCTACTTCTGTCTATATTGTCAACAAATTATCAAGAGCAAGAAAACACTACCTCCCAACAGCCATGCTCTTGCACATTATTTTAATACTGTACACTAATATTCAATTATATAAATCTCTAAATGTCACCTTCTATATGTTATGGGAGAATCTCGGTTGGCCTTCACATCTTAGTCTTATGTCTACTTGAGTACATTCTCAATATTTGTAGTTGCTGTTGGGTATACATTTTGTTTAATTCTGTCCTAATTTAGTCTTTTAGCTATAGAAGTTTTGTAGATGTACTGTAATTATATTTTACTGCTTATATCTTAACTTCTGCAAAATTGTTGTATTGTTTACATTTTGTATAATACTGTCATAATTTGAAATTTTGGCTACAGCATTTTTCTAAAATCTACCACATTTACATTTTCCTGTTCATATCTTTAAGTTTTACACAATACTGGCCCAGGTCATGCTTGAAAAGGGTCAAGAGACCAGTGTACTTATCCGGTTAGGAAATATATAAATAAATCAATAAATATTACAGACCATGTCATTAGAATGGGACCAGGAATATCTAAAGTTGACACCTCTCTTTTATTTGAAATACATATAAATCTTACTTTACTAGATTATGGTCACATCATTTGTCTGTGGCATTTTTTGACCTGCATGGTTTAGTAGGTAGTAAACTTCTAAACTTAAAATTATTATCTGATAGTTTATATATATTAAGATGTAGCCAGGAATTCAATAAACTTTGTGTAGGCTTTGCACGAAGCCTACACTCGGGTCACATGTTAGTGTTATGTGTGGCAGCGCTAATTGCATATTCACGCTGCTTATCACGCTTACATGTATGCAAGCATGGCTTCATGGCCTGCAACAGTGCTGCTGCTAGGAAACTGCAGAGCAGCACAGACACAAAAACAAGAAGCACTCATGTTTGTTTATGAGCAAACCTGCTTAGTGAGATTGTGCAGTCAGCCAGGGATGAAAATACTGCAGTAACAGCAGTACTAACACAGTAAAGAAAAGCATACTGAGTGCAAAGTGCAGAATACCGTTTATATACGGA
Organism: Protopterus annectens; assembly: GCF_019279795.1. Lineage (NCBI taxonomy): Eukaryota > Metazoa > Chordata > Ceratodontiformes > Protopteridae > Protopterus > Protopterus annectens. The sequence goes on from NC_056732.1 coordinate 967,775,580, forward strand.
ACAACATAATGGAGAGGGGAACAGCAAGGACAGATGCAATGAAATATAAACGAGGTAGGGAAAGTGTACTAATAAAATAGATACAGACATGAATAATAGGAATGAGGAAAGAGGAAGTGGGAATCGCAAATATGCCAATGTCCCCAAGATGGGATATGTCAATGTACATACAATAAACATATATGTAGATAGCTCAGTGCATACTGCTGTATACACATCCTGTGTGAGTATATTATATCATCACACATGATAGTATGATGGGATGGTTCCACAAGGTTACATGTCAAAGGAGATGAATGGCTGTGATATAGACATCACTGATACGCTCACTGGAGAGGACATTTAGCAAGGACGGTATATACAATAGGCCTTATGTGCATATAGTGAAGCTCCATAAAATGACTTGCTTGAATATGACTGACAAGTCAGAGTTCCTCTCAACCAATCATGGACACATAGCAACAGAAACAGGTACAACCATGCACAGTTTTAAAATATTACAATCATTAACCTGTAGCATGGATGGAATATGTGAGTGCAGCTTATTATTCATGTTCTGCAGGAACAAGTGTGTATAATTGTAATGAATGTTATCATTCTGTTAGAGGAATTCACCAACCATTCCCTAAAAATGGTCAATATTTAGAGGGTTTAAGAGGGACACTGTTAAACCTAATGTTGAAATCAAGGGCAATTCTGGCTAGTTGCAATGTTTGCATGACACAAAGGCCACAGTTCATACCTGCAACAATCAAACCCATGTTGTCAGTTTTGTCATTGACCTCTGTACTTACTGGGTGCAACACAGAAAGGCATATCACAAAATACATCTAGTAGAACACCTTGAAGGGAAGTCTGCACTGTAAAATCTTAATGGGTATGCACCCCAAATAATATGTTTGCATAACTAATAAGATGTGTGGGAGCTCACTGTGACAGATTTAACACGCTTGGCTAAAGCATCTGTGGTGGACATAGTTATTACATAATATAACGAACACAGTACTTAAAGCTTGTGCCACCACAGAAGTCTGATTTTAACACTGTCACATACTGTTATGAAACTTGTTTGCAATGACAGGACATTTGATATGATTGTGTGAGTGCACATTGGAAAAGGACATATGACTACATTCTGGCAACCTTGGTGAAATAAGCTGTCATGAATGCATACTGTAAAAGTGAGGGAGATATGTACCTGTTCCTCAGAATTTTGTATAGATGACAAAAACTCACAAACACATGTGTGCATGCACACACACACGTGCACACGCACGCACATGCACACATGGGCACACATGCAAATGCGCACTCACACGTACACAGACAGGTGCAGAAGCACGCACACATGTATGCACACACATGAGCACGCACACACGCTCGCACACATATGCACGCCCACTTGGGACACAGCAGTAGTACAATGATGGAGTTATGTGTCTTCATATTCAAATGAAGGTATATCCACATTAATACAACTTACTAACAATATCAATGGGATCTGATCATGGATGACCAATGTCTAGTGTCTCTATACACCCATACTAAATATAACAATGCAGTCATGCTCTGTAATTCTGGAGTCTGTTTGACAATGGCCCAAGTCCTGATGTATCATTTGCAAGTGCATTGCTGCAGGGCACACATGAATATCATAAAGTATGTGTTCAGTGAAGCACACATGTCACTGCCCTTCTCTTATGTTTATAAATGCATTTCCATGTATTGGAGGATTACAGCCCAGTAACCAGTGTTAGATATGATAAGCACCTCTTCACAAAGTGCATCACTGAGAAGCTGATTTTAACAGATGATGGCAAAGTATTAGTGTTTGCGTGATTTGAATTTCAGGAATGCAGCCTGGACTTGTGAAGTAGCAGTGTTCACTGGTGCTCATTGCCAGACTGTGCATAAATAGGGATGCACAATAACTGACCCGCATGGGATTACCTGCAAAATTAATCTGTTTGTTGTGAATGTTTTATGAGTCAGTCTTGCTAAATATGTTATTGGAGAAATTGGTAGCATATGCTATAATGTGCATGCAATAGTCTTTCTATGAAGTGATGGGAAAAAATTATATTCCATACCTAACTGTTCGCCTTGCTTTCCCTGTTTGCACGATGTTAAACTCTGAGCAAATGAAGTTCTTTGCTTAAGGAAAAAAAGCATAAGATTTAATTTATTTCATCTTCCTTCTCATAAACAGTCTCAGTGATGAGGCACAGCTGTCATCACTCGGGACAGTACTGAGTCTGAAAAATACACTGCTACCTAGCTTCCTCTGTGGCACAGGGTTAAGAAATGCGAGCTCTTGATCAGAATGCAGGTGAACCAGATTTCAAATACAGATGATTCTTTTTTTTTTTTTTTTTTTTAACGAAAGATTTAAGGATGTAATTTACGAAAGATTTAAGGATGTAATTTACTAAGTAAACGTGATCAGGACTGCAAATGTGACAGTCAATAACACTAAAGTGTGTGTCTTCTCCAAATTGTATCAGTAATGCTTGTATAACTAGTAGCTGTTTTGCAGAACTCACTGCAAATCACAAGTAAATTATGTGCCAGCTTTTCTGCAAATGACAAGCAGTGGTACATCTTGTGAAATGATTACTATGACTCTGCAGATATGATATTTCTATAGAGCCAGATATCCTGAAAAATGTGTGCAGTATGCTTCTTCACAGTAAGGAGAGTTTCCACATCATATTAGATGAACATTTTATCCATCATCACATGAACACGACACAAAGGGAATCCTGTATAGCAGTATTGAAACCTTGCTCAACTCAGAAGCACTGATCACCTACTGAATCAAGGTAACGTGTCTGTTTTATCCATCAGTAGAGTCATGTCAGTAAGCAGAAACCATGAGATGACCTGTAATCAGCCTAATAGATATACACCCATAATGAAGGGTGGGAGTGAAGGTGTATATACAAGGAGAGATGGACATACACATAACAATATTTGGTGTCATGTAACATTCATGGACATGTTTAGGTCAGTTTAATTATTAATCTGCCATGCTCTGCAATGAGAAGTGAATGACAGAGGTACAGAAGGGTAGGAGAGGAACATTAGGCTTATGACAAGCAGAAGAATGTTGGATAAAAATATCATAATTATGACGACGGTTGTCAATCCAAATACTTTGTTTTGGTCATTATACAATATATCTTCATGAGAACTCATAACAGTGGCAAATGTTAACATATACGTGATTATACACATCACAGACATATAACAGCACAGTAATAAATGATGTGAGAGACATCTGGAATCAAACCCTTGATGCCTTGGGCAAAAAAAAAAAAAAAACACTTCAGACAAGTAGTTTATGCCAACACTCCACAGAGGAAGTTACACTGCAGTATACAGAACTGTCAGACTGTTTCAAAGTAGTTCCTTTGCTTTAAATCTTTATTCCTATAGCACAGAATGCTTAAGCACTAGCGTTTGCCATAGGACATGAAGAGCCATTTGTCGCCTCTCTTAATTGGTGAGTGATGCCAAACACTGTGCAAATGCAAACACTGAAGACTTTATTATTGCTGATTTTTTGCCCTGTGTATGATGTGTGATTCTATTTTTTGACCAGATTAAAGTTGTGAAAATAGGGTAGACAGGAAAGGGGTTAAATGGGTAGGCAAGCACAGGGAAAGCAAAGGGGAAGCAATTAAGAAATTTCCAGGAGGAAATTAGGAAAGAACCATAGATCTCCACTTCCTCAATGCAATAATGTGCATATATAGAGAAAATTTTACTGTCACCACAACACAGATGTGCGACAACAACGCAATCATGTTGTAGAGCCAATTGGACCAAATCAAGTATGTTGAGAAGGCACACGTGAAGTAGAGAGCTATGTATGGGACATTTTTATTTTGACAGGTGCCCTTTATTTGGAAATATTGGGGAAGGGACATAGGAATGTGAGGGTCAGGTAGGTAGGGAAGGTGAAAAAGCAGTTGCAAACAACAGGACAAACAAGGCAGACACAGGGATGGTAATGGACACAAAATGTTGGGAGACACCATGCTTGGGTTTAGGTAGGGGACATCAGAGGCACATGCCTATCAAGAGTGGGAACAGTGAGAATCTAGTCCTCACCCTCAGAACTGTCATCACTGTCCCTTTCCTCAGTTTTCTGTGAGGTTGTTTGATGTGGGAGCCTCTTTTCTATTTTAATGAGCAACCTCTCCAGGAGACTGATGAGGGCATCAAGGCCAGTTTCTATGACATTATGCATCATCCCTGGTAGTTTCTGGCAGGTGACATAATCACCACCTCAAGAAATACAGCCAGAGGGTACCAACACACTAGCAACTGAAGCAATGCTACCTGAAGTGGATGGCTAGATAATGCAGGGGTTGCAGAGGCAGTACTTCTTGGTTGTGTCCCAGAGATGCTGCATGTTGGTGTGACAGTCAGTGGAGGGTTGGCAGGCTGAGCCACAGCAGCTGGCCTACCTCCCTATGTGAAAAGCATTTGGTTTGTTGCAAGAAAGGAAAGGTATGACTACAGAACAACGTGATTGCTGGCAACCACCCCCCCCAAAAAAAAAAAAGAGAGGGAGAGATAAGGGTTGGGGTAAGACAAAAATAAAAATTGAGATGATTAGAACCATAAGTCACACTCATTCTTTATTACAATAGATATCCTTTTATTATTATTCTAGCTATATAGCTTTCAAAATAAAAAAAATGACTGTGAATTGAAACAAGTAATCCTTAGAATATGTAGATATTCCATATATGCTTTAAAACATACTGCAGATTAACTTAACAGCATGGTATTAAAGCCATGCTAAATGTAGAAGTGATACTTGTTTAATATCAATCTATACGATACTTATAGGAATAGAACCCACATAAATTGAATACACTAGTATGCTTGTTGACTACCATTACCAACATCTACAGCAGACAACATGGATGCTTGTTGTTACAGTTAAGATGTACATGCTGAACTTGATACTGATCTATGAAATCACAATATATTTATTATAATCAGGGTAAGTTGTGCTGCATACATACCCCTTAGCTCTCTGAGCCAGTCTAACCTCTCAGCATTTGTATTTCTGTTTGCCAAGATTTCCTCTGCAGCTCTAAAACAGCAATTGAAAAAAGAGGCATAAAAGCATTATGCACACTATTCTTGGTTATCTACAACTTTCCATAACATTTAAAGTTGACTAATCTGTATACTTACACAACTGGGATGTGTCAGCAGTTCCAACCTCATCCAGCCACTGGTCAAATGTGCCTGCTTGCGCATCTTTAGGTAACTATAGTGGTGTCTACACTGCTCCCACCATGTGGTATGAAAGTTGCACTAGACACAGCCTTGGCTAGTATGTTCCAAGCCTCAGCCTTATACTGAGACCAGGTATAGTCCCCTACCAGCAGCTTCTGTTTGAAGTTATGATGATAGGCGGTACTGCCAGCACAGCTAGCTGGAGTTTTGTAAATAATCATATGTCATTTGTGAATATCAAACTGATTTATACAAGATGCTTTTATTACAATAGAACTGTATGTCATGTGTATACCAAACTGATTTGAACAGATGTTTGTGCTGAAAAGGTATTTGTAAAGTGAACGCAAATGTACATGCACTAGTGTAACTGTTTAAATGTATATGTTTATGTATATGTTTTAACAGTGTAAACTGGAAAGTTAGCCTCAGTCCAGCAAACTTTAAAATATATCTGAAATTAAATCACTTTAGAGGCTAGACTATAAAGATGACAGGTTTCAATGCAGCCAGAGACACAAAGTCTGTACTAGAAAGCTTTCTATATTGTCTTTGAGGTGAACTAATTAATACTCTGGAAGTATGGAGGAAGAAAATTGTTGTATGACTTCCACCACCTGCCACAGATATGAGCAAAGGCCCTTGTATGCGTATTTTTACAGGTAGGTGCTAAATCCTGCAAGCTTCCAGCAACAGGGGTTTGCATGGGAACTAGAAGTCACATGACCAGAAGTGATGTCATTCTGCAAGCTATCTCAGAATTAATATTTTAGATATTATTATGAGAAGTCTTAGTGAGACAAAGCATTCTGTATTCTGTCTCGGGCCTAAGAAGAAGAAGGACCATTCACCACATCATCTTCCCTGCTCTATTAAGTAAGTAGGGAATAGTATAATTCTCGAAGACTCAGTCAGGAATATAGTGAAGCTTAGTTTAGGTATTGTTTTTCTTTATTTGTCTAAGCCTATCCTTCAATATTAATTTAAGAATTCCCTGTGATTTGAACTCTGATGTCACTGTGAATATTTACTTAGCATTTTCTTGTTCTTTTATTATTTATTATTAAGTATATTTAAACTTTTCATTTTAGCTGATCTTTGTAGATAAATTTAAGTTTTGAGAGAATTTGTATATTTATTTGGTGGGACTATTTGGAACACTCCTAATAGCCTTGCCATTGGTCAAGCTACCAATTGTATTAATATTCATTTTACTCAGCATACTGGTTACCCTTGTGAGAGACTTGAGGTAGCTGGTAGGAGTGTCTGGTGGCATTCATAAGTACTTTATAGTCTGGGAAGAAAGGAGCATAGCTAGTAAACCTGTACCAGCCTTTCCCAGGTATGTGTTGTGTGTGAATCAAATTTGAAAGGGGGGGTTGTGTTGGCTACTTGAGCAGGGAAATGAAGCATTGGTTAGATAGTGTGGGTGCTGGGGGTCTTGGCTTGGAAACTCAGCTGAGATCTCAACTCTATAGCTGTGCCAGTGGGAAGTCTTACTGGGGATCTGGAGAAAGAGGAAGAAACCAGCCCTTAACTGACTGTTTCCAGTATGCTATTAAGGGAAATTGTGCTTGATTGTGCATGATGCAGAGAGCTGCCTCTGGAGATACTGTGTGTATACCTGTTATCCTCCCAGTGAATGTCCTCCCATTGGTGCCAGTGGTGAGGATTGAGGCTCCTTGATTACTGGTCTAGTGTTGGTGGGATCACCACATCACATATTAGAAACAGTGGTGTGAATATTGAACTTCTGTAGCCTTTCTTTTTTGTTGTTCTTCTTTGAGTTGTGCTCTCTTATAGTGAGATGCTTTCTGTAGGAAGATACCTCTTATCTGGGCCTTAGTTGCCGCCCATTCAATATCAGGAGAGTGATTTTGTTTTATTAGATTGTCTAAGGACCTTTTAAGAATATCATGTACTTCCTGAATTATTTCCTTTTTGTTTAAGAGATTGGGGTTGACCAGTTATATCCCCGATGAAGTAAGTTGGTCTTGTTAATATATAGGGTAATTTTAGAGTGGTCCGATAGGTAACGGGCATGTATGGATACTGCGGGGTCAAGATTAATTAATGCTTCTGAAATTAGAAAAAAGTCAATTCTCAACCACATTTTATGACAGCTGGAGTAAAATGTGAAATTATTTGAGTTATTTATGTTGTTATCATATTTAAAGGGATCAAATAAGTTAAAGTCATATTTAAGTTTGTTTAATGTTAAGACTGCTTGCTTGTTGCATGATTTCTGTGGACTTGATTTATCCTTTTTCGGGTTCTGATATGAATTCCATTCTCCTCCTATGATCAAGTAGTGGTTATTGTATTGGTTTAAGATAGGGTACAGTGATGCAAAAAAGGAGTGCTGGTTATTACAGGGTGCATATACATTGAGAAGTAAAATGGGTTTATCATAAAGGGGGGTTGAAATAATTATATAACACCATCTTCCTTCTTTATCTATTTTGGAATCTAAGATTCTATCTTTGTAATGATTTTTAATGATTATAGCTACTCCTGCACTGTTTGTTTTGCCTTTGGATGCTATAATTTCTCTTATCCACTTTTTTCTTTGATATCCGACCATTGTTCATTAGTTAAGTGTTTTTTCTTGAATTAGTAAGAAGATTGCCTTTGACTGAAGAGCTAGATGTAAAAATAGTTTCTTTTTCTTAATGTTCTGGAGCCCTTTAATGTTCCATGAGTCTATTTCCCACATTTACAATGCTTTTTGTTTTGTGAAAGACGTCTTGAATATTTGTGTAAGTATGTTGGGAAGTTTTTAATTCTTTTCAAAAACATGTTATGAAAGCATTCTTTTATTCCCGTCCCTTCCCTGTGCTTACCCACTAATCTCCTGGACCAGGAATTTAACAGGACCTTACAAGATTTGTCTTTTGTATTTATTTGTGTTATTGGTATATGAATACCTTGTGTATTAGTATACCAGGGTTGGAAGAGTCTTAATGGTCCTGTGTGACCTAACACCATTTGTACAAAGCCTAACCCACTCATTCCCTCACAAATACTACTTCTGAAATCCACATTTCTTCTTGTGAGATTTATAATAAGGTATTAAAGTTAAAAGAAAACTATTATAACCAATTTTGCTCATGCCGAGAGGCAGGTATCATTCATTTAAGCAATTTACCCAGGATCATTACTCCCACCATTTTTATTATGACCTGTACTATTTCAGTCTTGGGTGGCCTTATGTTTCAAGAAGATCTTGACCCTACTGTTTATTTTGCAACAGATTCACCATATGACATATGGCTTACTATACCCATTCTTATTCTGATGAGTCCTGGAGAAAACAATATAACTATATAACAATCCACACATATGCATATATATGAATATAGACACACTTAGTTAGGGAGTCATTCAATAACAATTCAAGTATGTGCAAACCTCATTATTATTATTATAACATTGTTGAATATAGCATAGAAACAAAAAGACAGCAAGTACTCTATTACCCTTATTACATTGTCCAGTAAATATTACAAGAGAAACACCTAGTTCCAATCTAAACTTTGTAGTAGGCTCAGTACATTGACCTATGTATTCCTTTAACATCCACGATAAGCAAGCTCATGTTATGTTAATTTCAGAAACAAATGTAATAAGTACTGTATGCATTCACATAAAGTGTGATTAGGTATAGTGTGCCTAAATATAAATTGCTCGGTGGCATATTTTATGTTGGGCACCTCAGCCAGGATTGTTCTTTTATATTATTATTGAATAGTAGAATGTGCGGACTTCATTTACAGTTCCATGAGGTTAAAATTACCTAGGTCAACAATATACTTTCCAAGTTAAGATGTTTTAAAGCTGAGTTCTCAGGTATTATTAATATGTTTCTGTATGTGGCACAGTATTAATTTTACTTGTATAATAACTTCTATTAATTTACTTCATTTACTGATTTTCGTGCACTGTTAAACCAGTAAACTTCAAGTCCTGACATATTAATATCATAAAAGTGCTTTTATATAGGATAGATATTTCACCAGGAATCAAATATTATGCAGATTATAACATGTTTGATTTTGTATAAGGTACCAAGTCTGTCATAAATTCTTCTATTAAGTATAGTTATAGGTTTAAAGAGAGCTTATTCAGCCATGATAAAATTATCATGGCTAAAAATAAGCCCTGTGTTTAAAAGCTCAGGAGCGTGTTCCTTTAAGAATGTGTAGTATGTCATATTACCATTTTGTGTTTTCATTTCTATTAGCAGTGTAATATACTTTGTTACCTTTATTGATATTCAATGCAGCTGGAAACTATGTTTATTAATGGTGACCTTAAAAATAACTTTTGGTATCTATGTGTAGAAAGACTATGTGCTTAAACTGAAGCATTTTCATTTTTGAAGATGTCTCATCAGAATATTACTTTTTTTTTTCTTTACAGTTCCATCGAACTTCTTTCCAAGCTTCTGGATAGCTAAGCCAATTGCTTAGCTTCTCGAAGGGGGACTGAGTATGCCGACGGACTTCCGGAAGTGTCACGTCATAAAACAGCTTCTGTAGCAATAAGAAGACTTTCAGCTCCTCCCATGGGAAAACGAGTATATTGCGGATGTTGTCCACTTCCTGTTGGGGCCCTCGAGGCTTGGAAAATGAGCAGCAGGATCGCGCCAATCCAAAAAAGTGGCCTGGAGTAAAATAGGAGCACACTAAAAGAAAAGTAAGTCCACAGCTGTTCATTTGAGTTCTATCCGATCTCGGAGGCTCAGTAATCGCATCGGAAGATGCAGTTAGTTATCCAAGGCAGGAATTCTCTTAAAAACAGACATAAAGGTAGATTTTGCTTCTGTGACGCTGGTAACTGAGTATTTAACCCCATCCACAGAAAATAGCAAAGTATTTGGATACTTCATTTGAAATTTTATGTTTTTATCAATTAGAAATTTACAGTAGGGAGACATAAGCTGTCTGACTTGCATAATTTGAAGAGGCAGATCCTGGGCTAGAGAGATTTTATTGTTGTTCCATATTAAGGGACCTCCATTTTTCTTTGCAGATAATAGAACTTTATTAACATCTTGAAAGTTAAGTAGTTTGACATAGTCCAACTAACAGGCACTAATCCACGTAGCTCGAACAGAGTGCAAACACAGATGTCTACTGTTTGAATATTTTATTTATCCAACTGTTGACAACAACGACAATGCAGGCAAACTGGTTAAGCGCTTTCATCTGATGACTACAGACTTCCTCAGAACCAATTCAATTCACATAACAAGCTTAATTTATACCAAAATTTGGCGCCAAAAAACCTTATAGTTACTAATAAATGAATAACCCAACCAAATTAAAAAAATATATATATATAATTGTACATGTATATACATTAATTAGATGTCTCCAAATATATAAATTAAATAAATAAATATATATTGTATTCATCGTTGATTAAATACTGTATGTTAAAAATCTATATAATTAAAACTTTATACATGCCAAATATATATGTAAATATGTAAATATAATACCTAAATAATCACTACTACCTAAAATTTTGTTGTCCTAAGTGTATAAAAATATGAAAAATAATAATTAATTTAACCTAATTGATAATAAAAAACATACATATCTGGATGCATCAATAGGTATCAGATGCTGGATGGAATTCATGATAGAAAACAATAAATATATACAACAATAAATATATACAACAATAAATATATATATATATATATATATATATATATATATATATATATATATATATATATATACATATACATACACATTATCCAACCAATATAATTTAAACTATACGTGTACTTTAAAAACTCCTATCTCATTACATAATACAAAAAATCTTACAGTTCTTAATTCATTATTAAAAAAGGTTTTAAACTAATATATTCATTAATGCCTGGATATGTTGTGGCATCCAAAATGATCTGCCACTTACTTTCCAGTAGACTGAGGTATGCTTTCCAATTACCCATATCCAATGACATCTCGACTTTATCTATAATAGCAAACTTGAATGTGTGCTTTTTCCCCTGATCTAACACATGTTTGCTAAGGGCATTTTTTATATCGCCCTTTTCAATTTTATATGTGTGTTCATAGATACGTGTTTTTAACCTTCTTTCGGTCTTTCCTACATAATATACTGAACAACAGGTACATGTAGCAAGATACACCACCCTCTGTGTATTACAATTCCCTACTAAGCATCTACACTTACTTTTGATACTATTATGTAAATAAATGTTCTTATTCTCATTTATGTATTTACTCTGTCGACATGAACCACATTTGCCAGTACCCCTTTTGTGGTTACTAATATTATTTTTGTATGCACCACTTTCTAATATCTTCTTAATATTTTTTGATGTTTTCAATACACAAACCGGATAATTACTTATTTTAGATCATAATTATATCCAACACCAAGGAGAATTCTTCAGGCAAACCAGAGGGGTTGCTATGGGTGCCTCCTATGCACCCATATTTGCCAATCTGGTTATGCTCGAGTGGGAACAAACTTTTGTATTTCCCAGTGAATTTTATAAACACATATCTCTTTATTCAAGGTTTTTGGATGATTTGTTCATTGTATGGAATGGAGCTAGTGACATCATACCCCAATTCATTACGTACATCAACAGTACAACTGACTTTTTGCAATTTACATATCAAACTGGCAAGGAAGGAATTCCATATTTGGACACCTACATTAGTAAAGGAGTAGGTGTTTTTTCTTCTAAACTGTACAGGAAGCCTACATTCTCGAATGATTGCATCCAATTTGGTAGCAACCATCCACCACACATTTTTAAAAATGTTGTGAAGGGGCAGTGTATACGAGCTGCCCAGATGTCATCTACAAGGGAAGTTATGGTGAATGAATTAAACCACATATATAAGATGTTTGTAGATCGTGAATATCCAAAAAGGCTGCTAGATGATGTTGTTGAATATGTTAAAGGTCAATGGAGTATAAAATATCCCCCACTTCTAGGGAAAGTAAGAACTAACAACAAGGAAGTAGACAAATTCGAGAATAGGAAGGTATGTGTTATAATGTTCAATGCATATACTAATTTGGTCAAAGAGATTTTACGCAAAAATTGGGAATTATTCACCAGTACTGAGACGATTGGTCCGATAGTAGGTAATTATCCGGTTTGTGTATTGAAAACATCAAAAAATATTAAGAAGATATTAGAAAGTGGTGCATACAAAAATAATATTAGTAACCACAAAAGGGGTACTGGCAAATGTGGTTCATGTCGACAGTGTAAATGCATAAATGAGAATAAGAACATTTATTTACATAATAGTATCAAAAGTAAGTGTAGATGCTTAGTAGGGAATTGTAATACACAGAGGGTGGTGTATCTTGCTACATGTACCTGTTGTTCAGTATATTATGTAGGAAAGACCGAAAGAAGGTTAAAAACACGTATCTATGAACACACATATAAAATTGAAAAGGGCGATATAAAAAATGCCCTTAGCAAACACGTGTTAGATCAGGGGAAAAAGCACACATTCAAGTTTGCTATTATAGATAAAGTCGAGATGTCATTGGATATGGGTAATTGGAAAGCATACCTCAGTCTACTGGAAAGTAAGTGGCAGATCATTTTGGATGCCACAACATATCCAGGCATTAATGAATATATTAGTTTAAAACCTTTTTTAACAATGAATTAAGAACTGTAGGATTTTTTGTATTATGCAATGAGATAGGAGTTTTTAAAGTACATGTATAGTTTAAATTATATTGGTTGGATAATGTATATATATATATATATATATATATATATATATATATATATATATATATATATATATATATATATATATTTATTGTTGTATATATTTATTGTTGTATATATTTATTGTTTTCTATCATGAATTCCATCCAGCATCTGATACCTATTGATGCATCCAGATATGTATGTTTTTTATTATCAATTAGGTTAAATTAATTATTATTTTTCATATTTTTATACACTTAGGACAACAAAATTTTAGGTAGTAGTGATTATTTAGGTATTATATTTACATATTTACATATATATTTGGCATGTATAAAGTTTTAATTATATAGATTTTTAACATATAGTATTTAATCAACGATGAATACAATATATATTTATTTATTTAATTTATATATTTGGAGACATCTAATTAATGTATATACATGTGCAATTATATATATATATATTTTTTTTAATTTGGTTGGGTTATTCATTTATTAGTAACTATAAGGTTTTTATGGCGCCAAATTTTGGTATAAATTAAGCTTGTTATGTGAATTGAATTGGTTCTGAGGAAGTCTGTAGTCATCAGATGAAAGCGCTTAACCAGTTTGCCTGCATTGTCGTTGTTGTCAACAGTTGGATAAATAAAATATTCAAACAGTAGACATCTGTGTTTGCACTCTGTTCGAGCTACGTGGATTAGTGCCTGTTAGTTGGACTTTGTGGTTCAGTTTCATTCTACCTTCTAAGTAGTTTGACATAGACTGTTCTTGGAATTTTTGAAGTTTGGGATTCTCTCTGGGCTCTGTGGGCTCTCTCAATTATGATTTGCTGTGCTGTTTTTTTGTCTTTGAGTAGTATTGCAAATATATGTATGATGGAAGGAATCAGTTCATTGTGCTGAATATTTTCCGGTATACCTCTAATGATTATATTGTTCCTTCTGGATCTTGCCTCCAGATCAATAATTTTAGCTTGCATGGTTTGAATATCTGCTTCAAGTGAGTCAGCTTTTTTTTGATAGCAGGGCTATTTTTTCCTCATTCTTCACTGTTTTGGCTTCATATTTGTCCATTCTTTCCAAGAATTGATTGAAGGAAGCTCCAAATGATTGCAGTCATGCAGCCATTTCTTTTATTGCCTCCTGGATAGGCAGTAAAGCAGTTTTTACATCATCCAAGTTTGCTAGTTGATCTGTTTTATTTTTATTCCCTGATTTAACAGTGTCCTGTAGTTTTGTTACTTTCTGTCTTTTATTGTTCAGATCTTTCTCCAGAGGTAATAGTTCTGAGATTTTGGTTTTTGTTGTTGTAGTGTCCATATTTTTATCTTCTTTTGACATTAGTAAAAGT